>NW_017616943.1:0-20298 GCF_001879475.1 Ipomoea nil
ATAACTGTACATTCATAATGTCATAACTGTATATTCATAATTTCATAACGAATATGCCGTTAACACCGTTAACGGCGTTTCGAACAAATTTTTTTTTTTAGTTAAAACAGCGTCGTTTTCCGTGCGCATAGCATAATTTGCCAACTTCACAAATCGTGAGATGAATCTAATCGGGCTCGGTAAATATGGGCCGGCCTAATCTCATCAGCTCGCCACAAATCTCTTATCATTTGGAAGCAGGCCGGTATCATACCTTATGGTGGCTTTGGAAATGGAGAAACGACCGAGTCTTCTCAGGCAAGAGATGACGCTGGTGCATATGAGCGTGTAATGCCACTATTGCGGGAGCTTGGGCCCTTCTAAAAGGGGTTCAACTTGCGCATATGCTGAATAGCACACAAACAACTTGTGGAGGCTATGAACGACCAAGCGAGAACTGACGCCGTGTTGGGTAATATTCTCCATGCATGCAGACGTGAATTGGACAAAACAAGCAAGTACAAAATAATCCATATCGCCCGGGAGCAAAATAGGGCCGCTGATCTTCTCGTAGTAAAGAGGGGTACAATTGTACTGGTTCGTGTTCCGCGGGAGTTGAATAACGTTCTCGAGGATGATTTGGCTGGTGTGCCTGGTTTGCGTCAATGTAGCTAACGTACTAGATGAACATTGGGTATACCCCTTCTGAATTGATCCAAAAAAACGAAAGTAGAAGCATAATCAACAAATTAGATTATGTAAGTACATACTTAGTAGAAGATCGAAAACACATACTTACATTCTCATTTAGCAAAATAGTTAAAGAAAAGGACATTTGTCTATACATTTATCACTCACAAACTTGACACTTTCTCTGACAAGTTTTAATATGTTTTTTTTTTTTTAAATTTCAAATCTCAACCTATTAAAACATGTTACATCAGAGATCGTGTAGCAATTAAGTTTGTGAGTACTAGATGTATGGCACTTAACATTGTTCAAAAAATATTAGACTTATCACAATTCATATTAACAAATGTATATTGTGAATGGAAATAGCATTCACGTTTAATTAGAGAAATAATTAGTTTTTATTAGTGTAAATAACAAAATTATAATCAATAACTATTTATTTGTACTTTTTGATAATTTGAAATTAAATTTGACCAAATTAATAATGGATAAAATATTAGTTTTGCATCTATGTTATCAATGCAATGAGGTAATACAATAAAAATAAATAAGAGTCCATGACCTAGAGGCCGTCCAAATTTGGACACGTCCTGATCACAAAGATTGGAAGACCCGTCACCGAGATCAAACAAAGATGACAAAATAGACACTTTTTATGTTGCTATTACAAACATTATCATATCAAAATTCGACATGTCGTGCCACCACGTTAGGCTCGTCAATGAGAAATCAGACATGTGCTCCTTACCCTAAAATACATATATACTAAAGTTAATTTTTAATAAAGTTTAATAATTTTGTTATTTTTTAGTTGAAATTGTAATATTTTCAAAGAGTTAGGGTGTATTGCAGTGGGTAAAAAATTAAGGACTAAAACGTACAGCTAATAAAAAATTATTAATTTGTTGTAATTCGGCTTATCAACTCGTTTGTTCTCGCGGTGATATTTGTACGGTAATGTTTGGAGATTGTAATGTATACGAGTATATAAAATAGATAAGTAAAAGGGGGAGGAAGAACACAATGCATAGAACATAATCACATGAGACCATATTTTCATTAAGCCTGCACCCTCAATTTATAGGGATCATTACAACATTTAACATCCTTTAACATAAGTAATGAAATAAGTAAAGGCTAACAAAGGTCACAAGTTTAATGGCCATAATAACAAAATATTTATAACAACTCCCGCTTGGCCATTAAATAACTATACTCATGCCTCGTTAAAAACCTCGCGTAGAAAAATCCAGTGGGAAAAACCTAGACGAGGAAAAGAGTACACGAAGTATGTTGAACCATGTGTTGCACGGGTTGCCTTATTAAAAACCTTAGCCTAAGAAAACCCAGTAGGAAAAAAACTTAGGCCAAGGAAAAGAGTACAACCATAAGCCTTCTGGGCATAATCTTCAAGATTTCAAGGGTCTTCAGGACTATCCACTCAAGTGCACCAACATCGGTTGCCTCATTAAAACCTTAGCCTAAGAAAACCCCGTGGGGAAAAAACTTAGCTAAGGGAAAAAGAGTACAACCATATACTTCGTAGCATAATATTCAGGATTTCAAAAGACCTTCTAGATTGTCCCATTCCAGTGCAGCTAGGGGTTGTCGCTCCCCTGAAGATATCTGCAAGATTGTTTAGTGGGGTAAACTTTCTCAACAAGAATTTTATCACTCTTCTAGAGTTCATGTGTGTAGAAGGACTTAGGTGCTATATTTGTTTGTAAGGTTCCAGTCTTAACAAACCTATTACTTGCTTGTGCAACACAATCTTATTTGTCCTCATACGGGACATTGGGGGTAAAAATATAACATAACCAGTTTTGGACTTGGCATCATAGGGATCAAATAAAATATCAGAGTCATTGCCCAGGTAGCCCATCAAAACCACATATTGGTTTCTCACATAAACGTCCAAAATCTTTGTACCTCGAAGGTGCTAGAGGATATGTTAAATATCATTCCAATTTTCATTGTAGAGGGAGCACTAAACGTTACTAGCAATTTCATCGCAAATTTAATATCAAGCCTGATGCAACTATAGAACTTCTAGTCCTATAATAGTGCTCCAATAAAAATATCAAGTAATGGACTTTCAGTCCCAAAATATCCTCATTATCATCTTCGAGTCTAAATTGTCCTTTTATCTACTTCAAGAGATTATTGGACAACCGTTAGTGTGATAAGTAAATAATAGTTATCCATATAAAACATCTTCAAGACATTTTTCAAGTAGGCTAACTGGTGTATAAAACTTCTTCAAGGAGAAGCTCGATCTTCAGGTCGAGACAATACTTGGATTTCCAAGTCTTTTATTTCAAAACCCTGTCTTTCGGCATGAGCTGATATCACCAAGTTCTCTATGTGTTTCAATGATATTTAAACCATCATATCGACTGAGATGATAAATAAATAACTCCATTAGCAATTTGTTAACGAACACATAATGGTACATATTATTTGCATATTCCTTCTTCGGGAGGAAAACACTCAGTCAATAATATTCAAGTCATACAAAGACTTGGTAGTTTAATGATACACGTTGCGATTTTCACTTTCCTTATTTCAAAAGTGTCCAATCCATCAGGGATTTACAAATAAATATTAGCATCTAATGATCCATAAGTTTGCGATCATAACGTTCATCAACTACATATCTAAATTTATAATTCACTGCCAATGATGTTAATTAGCGAAATGTAATGCCATATATTGTGGGAGAGAATATTTGATCAAAATCAATTTAGGGTCTCTGCGTAAACCCTTAAGCTACTAGTCTCGCTTTATATCATACCACCCCGATTATTTGTATTTCTCATTTGTACAAACACCCATTTGTAACCTACAGGGTTAACATTAAATGGTGTACATCTTATAACGAGAATACAGTTTTAGCGAGCTGAGTTGTATATGCCTTAATTGCTCTTTTATACATAAAAAAAATCATGGCACAACTGGTGCCTAGCTCTAGATCCAGAATATCATATAACAAGAGCAATTTGTAAAGGCAATTCTGTTGTCGACAACTATAACATTTTTCATAAATTTCTCCCATATATATAAAATAATGGCAATTTCTAATTCAACCAGACTCTAGCCATTTTCCCAATGTTATTTTATCGGAGTCATTCCGCATCCCCAGTATTATGATTTTGAGTGCACCTCTAATTTTACTGGGATTTTTCGCCTTCTGGACGAATGTCTTCAGGACATACTTCTTTAAGCGATTTCAAGAGTGACACAATTTTCTACTAGATTTAGCTTTCGCGGATTATACCAACATGTCTCCACGCTTCTGGCGTCAAGGAGCATTGGTAAATACATATGGTCCAAGTTGGGGAATATATATAGGACCTAGTCACTCTTTTTATGATCAATATATATATATATATTGGCAGATTAATTATCTTCTGAACTTCTAGTTCAGTTTACTTTTTTTCTGAACTTCTAGTTCAGTCTACCTAGTACATGGATTTAAATATTGAAGATCTTTTTCATCAATCATTCATAGAATTTCTCGGCATTCTATTTGAGCTCTTATCTCCCCCTAATGCCGTGAAATGATCTTCATAAAGTGTGCAGTCAGCGTACCTATTTATATATTGATCCCTTATCATGGGCTCTAAAGATTTAAATAATCGACGGAGGTTTATAATTAACATATATATGCCCACAAAGGTACGCTATGGTGGTGATATAGGAAAAAGATTGCACATTGTGAATAAAACGCAGATGGGAAATGTTTTGTTTTATACCACGTACTAGGTGTTAGGGGGAATAATTATGATATGCAGTAGGTCAGATTGTGATAACAACAATAGCATATAAAACTGATGTCCTCAACAAGAAAATACATAGCTTAAGAATTTTCTTTTACAAAATATGCTTTGTATAATATGCCTTTGAAGAAATCTGGCTCACCAAACAATATATTTGCCCAAGGCGACCCACTATAGCTCATGTCATACTATAAAATAATATGGGTCTTTAAAGCCTTTAAAAATGTATCGCAACATATGAAATACCCAAAACATATATGCAATCATCTAAGAGTAACATATATAATAAGATATGAAAGCGTACCTATCAAACGATATTATAAGGGTACACAACAATCATAGGGAAGCTAGAAGCTTGTCAAATAAAATAGATCTTCAAGATCTCTCAAAAATCCTTATCCTCAACTTTACATTAGTTCATTCACTGGTTTGGGAATTGCTTCGTGCAAATTCACATTATATAATTCACTCCCTCATTTGCTTCGGACAAACTAATATGAAATAATTTATTCATTCAGTTTGCTTCAGGCAAATTGATATGATATAATTCATTCTCTCGTTTGTTTCGGGAAAAATGATATGATATAATTCGCTTCTATCTTCAAAATCAATAACATCTAAATCAATCATATCATGTATGACAATAAGTCAAAGATCATTCTTATAGAGGGGTATAGTATACCACCCCTTAAATAACACAGAATTGCACTAAGCCATACTCGGAGAGGGATTCGACATTTTGACATCTTAAATTTAGTCAAAAGAGGATTATCATAATTTGTTGATAATAGCAATCCTTCCGGGATTGATATAGGATTTATGAAACAAATAATAATTCAATTTTGAATTAGCAACCAGTCAATTGCATACGAGAGTCAAGTTGCATGCATGAGAACAAAATTGAGTAAATAAGCATGCAAATTAAGACAATTAACACTGAGAAGTAAATTTCCTCTGGAAAAAAATAAAGTTCCAGAAAGTAAAATTTCAAGAAGTAAACTGAGAAGTAAGATTACAGAGGTAAGCTTAGAGATGTAAGCTTAGAGAGGTAAACTTTTTGAATAGTCAATTCGAGTAGTAAAATCTGCAAGAAAAATCAGCAAAGTAAAGTCACTTTGCACTCATAATAATTTGCCTCCAGAAATAACTTTGCAGTGTATATACTACTCGGTTACGCAATCAGTTATTGCGGCCATGAATTAACTTGTCGAGTGCTTCAAGCATGAGCTAACCTTTTTATCCATGAATATATTTTCATGAATTACTCAAACATTATCATGATACCAATCATTTCTTCATCAATACCTCATCATTTCATTATTACTACCTATCACAGTATTTGCTTCAGGCAAACTGGAATCAACAAGATGAGTTGAGACTCATTCTTTGATGACCAAATAATTTGGTGTCCGGCACGTAGGGACAAATGCCGTTCACACCCATATTGCTAGCAAATCTGCTTTTGGCTAGAATTTTGCTTCGATGGATTTGGTCATCATTTCCTTGATTATCTTGATCACTTTGCTTCTTATTTTGAACTCGAAACTCATACCACCTCGGCTATAACCTCGACCACAACCCCTTATAAAGTTGCTCGACTAGGCAACATTATGTGCTTCAGGCACCAGTGCAAAACCAACCAGACATGCATTATGTCATCAACAACTGGTTGTGCTTCTTAGCCACAGGAAGTGCTAAAATCAGCTTTGAATGTTTCTTGTAACTTGTTGCCATGTACTGCTGCTAGAGTACAAGGTTACTCACATGAAAAGTAGACAAAGTAATTTCAAATAAGTATTTCTCTTGAAACTTCTTTTTTCCAGAGTTTTAATTGTGAGGCTATTTTATGCAGAGCTGAATTATAGTCAATTACTGACTTATAATCTTAAAACTTAAGATTAAGCTAATCAAATTGTGTCTTACGAAGGACAATAGATGACTACTAGTCAAAATGTGTCCGAGGAAGAACATTTGATGATTTCTAGTCAGAATAGTCCTTCAGGAACTTCCATTAATTCAAGGGATTCTTTTTCAATCAGATACTCATTTTTAAGATCGTGGTTCAAGTTGTGACGTATGAAAAAGAGAGCTTGTGCCTTCTAGGCATCGGTGCTCTGTAACTTAGCAACAAGATACTTGGCTCAATTCTTTAGATGCCGAATATATTTCAATATCTAGAGCCCAAGCTAAATAGTTGCTTCATTCATATGCGGACTCAATAAATTCACATTTGGCAATGGAAGACATGATCTACCATATCATTATTTTCATGCAACTTTACGAAGCAGTGTGTGACAATATTGGGAAAAACACTACTTGAAATACATGTTCAAACAATAGATGAAAAAACACCTTTTACATTATTGCATAGAAAGTTAATACGGAGTATTTCTAAAAGGAAAGGCACACTCTTCAAAGAGAAGAGAAACATCATATAGTTGCATAAGAAATTCATCCTTTTCCCCCACAGGTACACAACTCCACTAATCACATAACTCAATTTATTCTTTATTGCTTCAGCTAGTAATTCATATCTCAACTGTACAATAACAATCTTTCCTTTGAAGGTAGGTAAACTATTTCGATTGGTATAATAAAAACCAAAAGCCAATTAGATATGTAGAATAAACAAAATAAGAAAAGCCAAACACTTTCTAAATCCACTCCATCAACGATTCATAGATAGAGCTACTAATATTCATAAATTGGGGAGAATACTCATTAAGTTGAAACAAGGATTGAAAGTTCCAATTCATACTCAAAGACATCTATATAAATGATCATTATGCACAAATAAAATTCAAGATTCCATAATAAAATGGACAAGATACCAAGCATACCGATCACCGGAGATTATAATGGAGACTCGTGCTGATAACATGTTGTAATTCGGCCTATCAACTCGTTTATTCTCGCGTGATGTTTGCACAGTAATGTTTGCAGATTGTATGCATATGAGTATATAGAATAGATAAGTAAAAGGGAGAGGAAGAACACAATGCATAGGACACAATCACATGAGACCATATTTTCATTAAACCTTCACCCTCAATTTATAGGGATCATTACAACCTTTCACATCCTTTAACATAAGTAATGAAATAAGTAAAGGCTAACAAAAGCTCACAAGTTTAATGGTCATAATAACAAAATATTTATAAGATAATTGACTACTAAGAATGCATTTTTACCTTTGATTAATGCAATCAAAATGAAGAGAAAAAGAAAAGAAAAGGAAAAAAGAGTACACAAGTTATTGTCTATGCATTTTATATGCAATATATATATATATATATATATATATATATATATATATATATATACTAAACTAATAAAAGTCAAAGAGAGTTAGGCTATAATGGGTAGAAAAAATGGCAGTCAAACTTTTTTTTTATCAAATGAATGACTCAGATCGATCTGATTTTAATTTTTCCTTAAGATTTCCTAATTTATCCTTAATGAATATGATTATCCGTTAACTTTTCCATTAAATATTATTTTTTCTGTTAATTTCTGTTAGTTTACCGTTAACTTACTTATTGATTTTAATAAGAAAGGTCTTAGGTTCGAACCTTATCCCAATCAAAGTTGGCATAATTAGTACTCTATTTTACTCTTATTAAATTATTAAATAATAATTTATTAGCTACAACAAAAAATAATACATATGAATTTTTTTAATTTAGAATTATGTGTCTACAATGTCTTTATTCAAAAAAAATTATTCATTATCAATAAATTAAATAAGAGAAATAATTTCATTAGTTATATTGTATTTATTTTTCTCCAATATAAAAATTCTTTACATTCAAATTCATCAATTGATTATATTCGCTACATTGTCCCTACAATGTCTTTATTAAAAAAATTTATTCATTATCAATAAATTAATTAAGAGAAATAGTTTTATTAGTTATATTGTCTTTATATTTCTCCAATGTAAAAATTCTTTACATTCAAATTCATCAATTGATTATATTCATTACATTGTCTATTATATTTTTGTGCACTATTTTTTAATTAAATATCAAAATTATAATACAAAATAATTCTATATATTTATTTACCAAGTATTTTATTAATACCATGAAAAATTTTAAAAACAAAAATTAATAAAGCCAATCATATTAACTACTTGAGGGATTCGTTGACAAAGAGAGTATTCAAATCAAACAACAAATTGAAGTGAGAACTACCTCGCAATGTCCTTGTTTGACAATCAGCAGTTAGCGGTTAGCGTTAGCAGATTATATTAGCGAATTTGACAAGCGAATTATATCAACGATTGGTAAAAATATATTTGAAAAAGAACTATTTAGATTAACATTTAAATGACCTAAGGGTATAATAATAATAATAATAATAATAATAATAATAATAATAATAATAATAATAATAATAATAATAATAATAATAATAATAATAATAATAATAATAATAATAATAATAATAATAATAATAATAATAAATAATAATAATAATAATAATAATAATTGTTTTAAAAAAATAAAAAAATTATAATTAAGCCAATCATATTAACTACTTTGGGATTTATCGACAAAAAGAGTATTCAAATCACACAACAAATTGAAGTGAGAAACTATCTCGCAATGTCATTGTTTGGCAATAAGCAGTTAGCTCTTCATTATTAGTATATATTAAATATTTTATGCCCTAATTTTTATTTGTTCTCCCTTATGTCCCGTATTTGGTTTCAATCATACCTATACAATTATTTTATTGACAATTATAATTAATCTTGACTATATTATCTTGCATTTGTAAACTTAGAATTGCCTATTTAAATACGCAAATTTAACATTCAATTATCTATGCATGAGCAATTCTAATATAATCTTGCCTTGATATACTTTAAAGTACTTATTTTAAAAAAAAAAAAACATTGGGCATCATCCCAATGGCGCAATGCGCGTAAAAGACTAGTATATATATATATATATATATATATATATATATATATATATATATATATATTCAAATGAGGACAGGTATATTATAGAGGACTGTGCATACAGATGTAGTCGTGTGTCATTAGTCTGTATGTCGTCTGCATGACCTAATGTAGTCGTGTGCCATAGTTTGTATGCCGTGTGCATATGTTTATTAATTAATAGAGCATGGGTTCGAAACTGATGTTTACATGTATGCTAGTGTGTCATTGTGTATTAAGTTGTGTGCATAATACTAATTTATCGTGATTCTGATTTTTTGTCCGCACAGTCCTATATATATCACTTTCCTCATGTGAACTAAACCACACACACACACACAGATATATATATATATATATATATATATATATATATATATATATATATATATATATATATAGAATTAGGTTCTGGTGCGGTTAGAGTGTCCAGATGCGGTTGTGCGGTTTAATCTGGACCATTCATCTCGCTTAAATCAACGTCCAGAATTGTCAAAATTTAAAAAAAAAAAATGCGGTGGCAATTTTGTAATTTTTGCATGTAGGTCAAAATTAAGGTGAGCGGATCTGTGATTAATGTGCGTGGGGTTTGTGCTTAATGTGTGTGAGGTTGTGCTTAATGTGTGTGGGGTTTGTACTTAATGTGCGTGAGGTTGTGCTTAATGTCAATAGTTGTTGAAACTTAAAATCTGTAAGTTAATATATTAAAGTGCGTGGGGTTTGTGCTTAATGTGCGTGAGGTTGTGCTTAATGTGTGTGGGGTTTGTACTTAATGTGCGTGAGGTTGTGCTTAATGTCAATAGTTGTTGAATCTTCAAATCTGTGAGTTAATATTTAAAGTGCGTGGGGTTTGTGCTTAATGTGCGTGAGGCTGTGCTTAATGTGTGTGGGGTTTGTACTTAATGTGCGTGAGGTTGTGCAGACGCTATCATTTGTGTAGACGCTATGTGTAGACGCTAACATTTGTGTAGACGCTATCATTTGTGTAGACGTTGTGTAGGCGCTATCTTCTTCCCGACCCGCGTTTTTTTTTTTTTTAAATTTTATTGATTTGAGCCGTTGATCTAAATTTGATCAACAGCTCAGATCTAACCGCACAACCGCACGGGAAGCTATACCCGCACCTGAACCCTTCCCTATATATATATATATATGGAAGGGTCCATGTGCTGTTGGACACACCTTAAGCATTAAAATGGCGCACCTTAAGCACACAAACAAAGCACCATAAGAACACAAATCACTCACCTTAAGTACTCAAACCACACACCTTAAGCACAAAACTCACTCACCTTAAGAACAAAAGTCACGCACCTTAAGTTTTAATAACTACTCACATTAAGCACAAAACTCACGTACCTTAAGCACAAACTCACGCACCTTAAGCACAAATCCCACGCACCTTAAGCACAAAACTCACGCACCTTAAGTTTCAACAACTACTCACAATAAGTACACAACCCACGCACCTTAAGCACAAAACTCACACACCTTAATCACAAAAACCATGCACCTTAAATTTGACCTAGATGCAAAAATTACTAAATTGCCACAGCATTTTTTAAAAAAAAATTATAATCTTAGACGTTGATTTAAGCAAAATCAATAGCTCTCTTCTCACCGCACAACTGCACCTGGGCGCACCAACCGCACGGGAGCCTAATTATATATATATAATTATATATAATGGTCAAGTTCATGTGAGAACAAGGCTTCCCGTGCAGTCGGTGCGATTTACACCATTAGGTATGCATAAATGCACCACACAGTGTTAAAAAATACACCATTATGTGTGGTGAATTTTGTGACAATTCATTCTGGTGCATTTTCAAACATTATGTGGTGCATTTATGCATACCTAATGGTGTAAATCGCACCGACCGCACGGGAAGACCTGTTCTCATTTGAACCAATATATATATATATATATATATATATATATATATATATGTTAGCCTTAAATTTAATTGGATGAACAAATTTGAAACAAAATCAATAGACAGTGAACCATTTATAATCAAATTGAAAGTCGATGATAAAAATTGATAAATGTCAATATCTAATAATTAAAAGACCATTTATTATCCAATTGAAAATCAAAAATAAATATCAACAGTCTAAAATTATTGTTGAAATTAACTCTTTATGCCAAACACCTTGTGTTCAAACAGCTCAGTTAGTGTTGCTCTCCTTGGGTGAAGCTCATAAGATCAAATCTCTAATATATTTCTAAAAAATTAACTCTTTATAAAGTTACCTAATTGTACCTTTTTTTTTTCGTATAGTGACCAATTATATTTTGACGATGAGTTGGATAATTTATTTGACTTTTTTTTCATTATTTATTGATGATGTAAATATAAATTGAAGAGTCTCCACCGTACTATGATTTTATGAATATCCTCCTGATTTACTTTCGGGACAAAGACGGTAATAAGACATATTTCTAATACATGAACAAAAATTTGATACTTTTAAAATGTGACAAGAATGAGAAGAACTACACTTGTTTAGTGTCAGAAATGCATGTTCTAAATGCGCGAATGATTTTTTTTATTTTTCGAAATGTTGACCACATACACAAGTCTCACTTGCGTTTCATGTACATAATACATGAATCGCAAGTTAGACTTACGTTTGGGCCAGATGGACGCAGACATGGGCGAATCTATAGTGGGGGCAGTTGCTCCCACTCACCCCACTCCCACCCCATATATAACCCTTATATGTATATATGTATGTATATATAGTACAGGATTTAGTATAAGTAAAAGAAAAGAGCTAATATTAATAAAATATAAATTAGCTTTGATGGTAGAGCATGTGTTTTACCTAAGGAAGGTTAGGGGTTTGAGTTTTTTCTTATGGCTTGAACACATATTCTATGAGTAGTTATGCTGTGCATCCGTATGCACCATGCATGGTGCATACGAATGCAAAAACGACGTCGTTTTATTAAAAATGCGCGTCTCCCCTTAAAAAAAAAATGGAGGTTCGATTCCCAGCAACAGCATTATATTGTTCATTCATTCTGGAATTTTAGTTCATAGATTATGGAATTTTAGTTCATTGATTCTGGAATTATAGTTCATCTATTCTGAAATTGTAGTTCATCGATTCTGAAATTTTAGTTCATAGATTCTGGAATTTTAGTTCATTCATTCTGGAATTTTTAGTTTATAGATTAGATTCTGGAGTTTTAGTTCATCGATTATGGAATTATAGTTCATCGATTCTGGAATTTTAGTTCATATGTTGTTGCTGGGAATCGAACCTGAATTTTTTTTTTTTAAAGGGGAGACGCGCGTTTTTAATAAAACGACATCGTTTTTGCATCTGTATGCACCATGCATGGTGCGCAGCATAATTTGCCATATTTTATTGCTATTTGAATATTAGTGGGCTTGTGACGTCAACACAATTTGCCTTTCAAAATATTGTATATACTTTTATATTAATAATAAAATGTGTAATTTATAATGTGTTTTTTATTATAAGATGTGTAATTTATAATGTGTTTCTATTAATAATAAGATGTGTAATTTATAATGCGTTTTCTATTATAATTATTTTATCAAATTAATTATGTTTTATATTTTGTTATAAATATTTTTTTTGAGGTCATATCTAACCATATTTAAGGCTAACTTCAATGTGTAATTTATAATGTGTTTTCTATTAATAATAAGATGTGTAATTTATAATGTGTTTTCTATTCAAATTATTTTATAAAATTAATTATGTTTCATATTTTTTTAAAAATATATTTTATCTAATTTTTTGCTCATATCTAACAATATTTATGGCCAACTTCTTAACTGTTTGATCTTTTTTAAGCTATCCCTTTTGTTTTAATGTTTCGCCCCCACTGTAGGGGTGTTCAATCGGTTAACCGAACCGAAGTTTTTTTTCCTTTAACCGTTAACTGAACTGAAGTTTGCTCTACCGAATTCACCGAACCGAAATTTTTTTCAGTTAATCGGTCGGTTAACCGTTTAACCGAACTTTTTAAAGCTAAAATTTAAAATTTTAAAAATAACACCTAAAACAATAAATCCAATTAAAATAAAATACATATCATAATAAATTCATAACAAAATATACAAAAACATTAATTGTAAACTCCAAACATCCATAACTTCAAATTAGTATTTATATTTATATTATTATTTATATATATATTAAAAATTTCGGTTAACCGTTCTGTTAATTCGGTTAACCGACCTTTCGAACCGAATTAACCGTTAACCGAAGTTTTAAAATTATTTTAACCATTAACCCAACCGAAAAAGTTTGGTTCGAAAACAGTTAACCGAATTTTGTCGGTTCGGTCAGTTAACCGAAAATTATCCGAAGTTTGCACATCCCTACCCCACTGAACAAAATTTCTAAATCCGCAACTGGATACAGACAGCCTTGGCGGCAGAAGAAAGCTTGCTTTTCGGCCAGCCCCACCAGGGTGTCGGCCCTCGCCTCTAGTGGAGTTCCGTTTGATTGGGAAGATGAGCCTAGAATTCCAAAGCCCAAAGACGATGATGATGATGACCATGATGACGAGTTCGTTTTTTATTTTAGTGAGCAGTTGGAGAAATCCCCTTTCTCTACGGTGGATGAGCTGTTCGACGGCAGCAAGATTAAGCCATTGAAGTTGCCACCGAGGTTGCAGTACGAGGGGAAAGCGTTGGACTCCCCGCGATCGCCGAAGCAAAGGATTAAGGAGACATTCTCGCCGCGCCACTGGAGGAAGGATTTTGACCCCTTCTCCGCCACACTTGAATAGGTTCCGATTAAAGGCGCAGTTTAGTGTTTCGATGAAAGAGAAAGAAACCAGTCCGGCAAGGAAGAGAAAGAAACCAGTCAGGCGTGGACTTAAACAAGTTCCGATGAAAGGCAGTTGAACAGGTTCCGATGAACGGGTGGCCATCGGATCAGTGTTTCTTTCTCTTTCTCGAGATGGATTTTGACCCCTTCTCCGTCGGATCAGTGTTTCTCTTCCACGCCATTACTAAATCGCGACGAAACCAGTCAAGAAAACACTTGCTCTTTTTCTTCTTTATCGTCGTCATCTAAAAGCAAGCTTGCCGTTTGTGTACATCGGGCCCATACACAACTCCCACTTGCGTTTCATGTATTATGTACATGACACGCAAGTGGAACTTGTGTATGTGGAAAAAAAAAAATTATATGCATTTGGGACATGTGTTTCTGACACCAAACACATGTCCAAAGGTAATTTTTCTTAATCTTGTCCGTCTTTTAAAAGTGTCCTATTTTTGTCTATGCATTAGAAATATGTCCTATTACCGGCTTTGCCCCTTTACTTTCGCCTTAGAATTCTAGTAATTTCCTTTCGGAATCATTAACGTAATACACAAGAAAATCAAATTTGGGATTCCTAGATTGCCAGTCGGAGTTCAAATTAAAAAGCCGCCGCCATCAACAAGTCAATTCGGATATGGCTTACTCCGACCACGATGACGACGTAGATGATGCATATTTCAACATAGATTATGAGGGTTCCGACGAAGACGGCGGCGATGATTCTTTTACCCGAAAGCCGAGTTACAGTATCTTGAAGGAGGAAGACATTCGCGTACTTGTCGAAGACGACATGGATGCATGCACATGACTTGCATCGCACCTTGCTTGCACATGACATGCACATGAGATGTGGGAGAAGTACATGCATCCGCATTACTACGAGCGTTGGGAGGGGAACGAGAAGGCGGTGGAGGATTTGCGGCGGTCACGAAGGGAGGACATTCAAAAGCTAAGCAGGATTCAAAGCGACTGGTGGAGGCGTGGGAGCAGATAGTGGAGTGCCGGCGCGTGTTGAAGTGGACCTACGCCTACGGCTATTACCAGCTTTTCGTGTACTCTCAAGGCCAGGCGGAGGGCGTACTGGAGAAGCTCCACCACTGTGCGGAGAGAGAGGTGGAAGATTACCTGTCGGCGGCGAAGCTTTCCGAGGAATTCCACCATTTTCGCCGCAAGCTCTGCGATCTCACTTCTGTCGTCACCAAAGGATTCTTTCAGAAATTGGTTGCAGAGCTGGAGTCTGCAGGATCTGGAAAGCAAAAGCGCAGAAGACAATGTTGAGGTGAACTCATCTATCTAACATTCAGACGTGTAGGAAATTAAATAGGGTTTAGCGATCGGAAATTTTGTCATTAGATTCTTGTCATGATTTCATACATTGCCTTGCAGAATTTAGCTATAATTCCTCCTCAATGTTCTAACATTAGCCTTTTTTTTTTAACTACTAACTCTATTACATTGTATTATCTGTTCAAACATACTTCTCAAAGGCTGGATCTCATGACCTCCCATATGGAAGAGGTCACTACATGTCATCTGAGCATAATGTACTTGACTCTTCATGTGTAAATGGGGTGTTTGGTTCATGAGTTTACAATGTTCTAACATTAGGCTTAAAACCTGAATCCCCCACCCAATAATTAAAAAAGAAAGAATAAAGGGTGCGTTTTGTTCATGCGTTTACATAGGTTAATGGGTTTACACACCAAAAATAATAATTAAAATCATAGGTTAGTATGATCCATAGGTTTACACATGAAGAATGGATATCAAAATCATATTTAGTGTTTGGTTGATAATCCTATATATAATAAAGCCATATGGTCTTGTGAAATTAAATGGTGATAATCAACATTTAATTTTCACAAGACCATAATAATATTGTTAATTATAATAAATAACAATAATAATAATAATAATAATTGCAATAATAATGATGATAATAATTTCCACTGACAGTTTCTAATATATATATAATATATATATATATATATATATAATACTAGTATTATATATATGTCATAACAACCACAATATCCCATATTTAAAAATTCAATATAACTAAGATTTATATATTGACTTTTTAATATCAATATGTGTTGTGTGTGTACATATAAAATATAGTATATATATATATATATAATATATATATATATATATATATATTTATTTATTTATTTATTTATTTATTTATTTAGTTATATTTCAATTTCTACTGGCAAATTATTGTGTGAACGATGATCCACATAATTGTATGGATCATGAATATCAAATACATTTTTAATATATTAAAAATGAGTTAATTCCAGCAATGGTCCTCCGACTATGTTGATTTTCCATAATTGGTCCCTGACTTTTAATTTGGATAATTTAGACACTTGACTTTTTAATTCTTTCCAATGTTGGTCCTTCCGTTAGATGGAAGTTAAATGGTTGTTAATTTGAAGGGTAAAAGCGTCTTTCAAGTAATGTATATTTCCTCTTCGCTCTCCCTGAGGGATGAGCTGGGTGCAGTGTGGGCGGTGCAGTGTTATCTGACACTCCAGCCAGGATACCAAAGTATCTATAGTTTCTTGCTTGCTCTATAATTGTTAATAGTTTACAAGAGAAGAATGGGGATTCTTGATCATCTTTCTGATATGTTTGATTGCTCTTCCGGCTGCCACTACCCGTCGTCGCTATAAGAAGCGCCGACAACTGCAGGTATATATGTTGTCATGTATTTGTTATATAAATTCTTGATTTTCCGGCGGCGATATAATAACTTTTTATATATGTGAGCAGCGCAGACGGTGGAGATGAGCGACGACGTACCCCGCCGGAGCCTTCTTGTCGTGCCCGGCGCATACGGATGCGCGACGACGTCGTACGGAACGTAGTGCCAAAGCTCCACCTTCTTGCTGGTCCGGTGAGCCACGCGAGCCACCACCCTCTCTGGATCCACGTAGCCCACGACGGTGAGCTTGTGCTGCTTCGGCTCAAACGGGGTTGGCGTCGCCCCCTTCATTCCCTCCACCGACCTCTGAACTTTCCTCTCGCACCCTTCGTAGTCCATCTTCACTCTCATCTCCACCGTCTGCGCTGCTCACATATATAAAAAGTTATTATATCTCCGCCGGAAAATCAAGAATTTATATAACAAATACATGACAACATATATACCTGCAGTTGTCGGCGCTTCTTATAGCGGCGACGGTAGTGGCAGCCGGAAGAGCAATCAAACATATCAGAAAGATGATCAAGAATCCCCATTCTTTTCTTTTGTAAACTATTAACAATTATAGAGCAAGCAAAACTATAGATACTTTGGTATCCTGGCTGGAGTGTCAGATAACACGCACCGCCCACACTGCACCCAGCTCATCCCTCAGGGAGAGCGAAGAGGAAATATACATTACTTGAAAAGACGCTTTTACCCTTCAAATTAACATCCATTTAACTTCCATCTAACCGGAAGGACCAACATTGGAAAGAATTAAAAAGTCAAGTGTCTAAATTATCCAAATTAAAAGTCAGGGACCAATTATGGAAAATCAACATAGTCGGAGGACCATTGCTGGAATTAACTCTATTAAAAATACATTATTTTTATATTGAAAGTACCTTACATACATATATAATGTACCATTAGTATATTTAAAATATACTTTTATTGCATGCAACCCCAAAGTTCATAAGTTTGAAATAATATATGGCATAGCTAGGCGGCTTAATATTTAAGATTGTTGATTGTGCATATTGAGGACTACGGAGACAAAGATGCGTTATTCGTGATAGTCGGCGGAGACAGAGGCCGGTCATCAATATGATAGTCGGCGGCCAGAGGGAGGCGACTCCTCTAATACTTGAAAGACATGGCTCGGCATTTGTACGTAGGTACAGTGTACGGACGCGAAGGTAGCCCTAAGAGAGTATGCAGAGAACCTATAACTTTCACCGACAAAGATCTGTCGACTGGCCAAGCACCGCACCACGACGCATTGGTAATCGTGATGGATGTGAACGGGGTGGTTGTTCGACGAATCTTGGTATAGCGTCAACATCCTGTATCTCGAAACATTTACCAAGTTGGGTCTAGCACGAGAACGGCTGACCCCGGTAAAGACGCCACTGGTAGGCTTCACTGGGGATTCCATATAGGCTGAGGGGTCTGTCACCCTGCGATCGAGATCGGTAGCTATCCGACATACAGAAGCTGGATATGAAGTTTATCGTAGTTGATCTAGCTTGCTCTCGTAACGCCATCCTCGAACGACCCGGTCTGGAGGACTTGGGAGCACTAATCTCCGTCGAGCACCTATGTCTGAAATTCACACGCCGACTGGAGTGGGCACGGTACGTTGCGACCGGAGGGTCACCCGAGAGTGTTATCTGCAGGCATGCCGGGGAATGGGAAGACGAGAAATGCGAGTGCTCGATGCAATGAAACACCAGCGCCGCAAGAAAGGCAATGCCGACCTCGCCCTAACCCGGCAAGGAGTTAAAGAAACGAGATCGCCTAGTCCAGCCAGAGAAGACGGTGAGAATTGAGTCGTCTCGAAGAGAAATACGACGAAGTCATACTGTGGCTCGTGAAACCGCCTGTCCTTCGCGTTAGGAGCCAGACAGCCGCGTTGTGACACGCCATCATCTCATTCACTGACTCTGGTAACCAGGCCAACTGACTCCATGATTGAAAAAAACAATGATCTACCAACAACCGAACGGAAATCGGAAAAAGAAGTGACAGCTGCTACCGCCGGCCCACATCGAGAGCTCAAAATACTCCGATGTTGGCTGCCAGTGTATTCGTCCAAAAAACCGCTCGCTGGAAAGTTGCGAATTACAGCCGACGCTCAACAAGGCTGCCCCAAGGATCCTTTTCCCCTAGCCCAAGATCGACCAGCTTGGTCGACGAACTGCGGGTTTCGCTCTATTTGACTACATGGATGCTCCGAGGCTACCATCAAATCTACAATGCACAAAGCCGACGAGAGAAAATAGCCTTCATCACTCCCCGACTGCGTATACTGCTACTGAAGTGATGCCCTATGGACTTAAAAAACGCAGGGGCTACATAGTACCCGAAGTGCTGTCGTCTATTTCCAAGACCTGTTGGAAAGTCTATGGCTGCCGGTATCTTGAGACATGTTTCCATGAGAGCCGGAAGAATCGTCACCTCGGATATTTGGGCCGACGTGTTCTCCGAGCCTCGGCTAAATGCTTAGTGAAACTTTATGCTTAATTTCCCAAAAAGCTGCGCAGATCAACGACCTGAACCTGGGACCCCGGTCGCCGAAAGCCAACCCGAAATTTCTGCATCGCGAAGCCACAGTCCAGCGTTACAAAGGAAGGGAAAGCATCGCCTGACATGGACCTTACGTCGTACTGAATCCCCGAAAAGCTCCCCTTTGATGATTACATAGATGGACATTTACCAGAAAGTGCATTTTGGCGGACCCTCTCAAGGTTCTGCTTCAGGCTGAGGCATTGAGAAGAAAATAATGGCAGGCCCACCATGGAATGCCACTCATCAAGGGTCTACACCTCGCTACGTGAAGTTGGCACCAGGGCTTACTTACTCGGCCCACTATGATGAGAATTTGCATCGACTGGATACTAGTGCATGCCGTTAACTATTGTTGCAGATACGAAAAGCAATGGGCCAGACACCTCTACCGCCGGTTACTACTGTCATTGGCCAGTGCTAAATGGGGATCAACGCTGGTTAGGGCCCTCTGCCGAGTTTCCCCAGGGCATTGTAAATTCTGTGTGGGTGGCCATCAGGATTATTACTTCCGTAAATGGGTGGAAGTAAACCTCTGGTTTACATCACGAGTAATCAGTGTCGACGTTTCTTAATCGAGAAATTATCTGTCATATTTTGATTGCTTCAGACACCGTAGTCAGTGACAACCGGTTGACAATTGATTGCTCAACCGCTTCACGCCGGATTTCTGTCAACTGGCACAGCATCGCAGGCCCAAGGGTGTCGTCGCCTACCCGCAGGCCAATCGGACAGGTTGAGAACTTAACGCAACCATTGTGGATGGATCCGAGAAACTAGATACGTGCGAGAAATGGCTGATGGATGTAGCG
>NW_017616945.1:10000-12500 GCF_001879475.1 Ipomoea nil
GCGGTACGAGGGTGCCGAGGTTGCGGAATTATGCGGTACGAGGGTGCCGAGGTTGCGGACTTATGCGGTACGAGGGTGCCGAGGTTGCGGACTTATGCGGTACGAGGGTGCCGAGGTTGCGGACTTATGCGGTACGAGGGTGCCGAGGTTGCGGGCTTATGCGGAACGAGTGTGCCTACGTTGCGGGCATATGCGGAACGAGTGTGCCTACGTTGCGGGCATATGCGGAACGAGTGTGCCTACGTTGCGGACTTATGCGGAACGAGCGTGCCTAAGTTGCGGACTCATGCGGAACGAGTGTGCCTAAGTGCCGGACTTGTGCGGAACGAGTGTGCCTACGTTGCGGGCTCATGCGGAACGAGTGTGCCCAAGTTGCGGACTTATGGGGTACGAGGGTGCCTAAGTTGCGGACTCATGCGCAACGTTGGTGCCTAAGTTGCGGACTCATGCGCAACGTTGGTGCCTAAGTTGCGGACTCATGCGCAACGTTGGTGCCTAAGTTGCGGACTCATGCGCAACGTTGGTGCCTAAGTTGCGGAATTATGCGGTACGAGGGTGCCGAGGTTGCGGACTTATGCGGAACGAGGGTGCCGAGGTTGCGGAATTATGCGGTACGAGGGTGCCCAAGTTGCGGAAAGTTGCGGTACGAGGGTGCCCAAGTTGCGGAAAGTTGCGGTACGAGGGTGCCCAAGTTGCGGAAAGTTGCGGTACGAGAGTGCCCAAGTTGCGGAAAGTTGCGGTACGAGGGTGCCCAAGTTGCGGAAAGTTGCGGTACGAGGGTGCCCAAGTTGCGGAAAGTTGCGGTACGAGAGTGCCCAAGTTGCGGAAAGTTGCGGTACGAGAGTGCCCAAGTTGCGGAAAGTTGCGGTACGAGGGTGCCCAAGTTGCGGAAAGTTGCGGTACGAGGGTGCCCAAGTTGCGGACTTATGCGGAACGAGGGGTGCCGAGGTGGAGGTTGCGGACTTATGCGGTACGAGGGTGCCGAGGTTGCGGACTTATGCGGTACGAGGGTGCCGAGGTTGCGGACTTATGCGGTACGAGGGTGCCGAGGTTGCGGACTTATGCGGTACGAGGGTGCCGAGGTTGCGGACTTATGCGGTACGAGGGTGCCGAGGTTGCGGACTTAGTGCGGTACGGGGGTGCCGAGGTTGCGGAAAGTTGCGGTACGGGTGTGCCGAGGTTGCGGAAAGTTGCGGTACGGGTGTGCCGAGGTTGCGGAAAGTTGCGGTACGGGTGTGCCGAGGTTGCGGAAAGTTGCGGTACGGGGGTGCCGAGGTTGCGGAAAGTTGCGGTACGGGGGTGCCGAGGTTGCGGAAAGTTGCGGTACGGGGGTGCCGAGGTTGCGGAAAATTGCGGTACGGGTGGGGCCGACGTTGCGGAAAATTGCGGTACGGGGGTGCGAGGTTGCGGAAAGTTGCGGTACGGGTGGGCCGAGGTTGCGGAAAGTTGCGGTACGGGTGGGCCGAGGTTGCGGAAAATTGCGGTACGGGGGGGGGTGCCGAGGTTGCGGAAAATTGCGGTACGGGGGTGCCCAAGTTGCGGAAAGTTGCGGTACGAGGGTGCCCAAGTTGCGGAAAATTGCGGTACGGGGGTGCCGAGGTTGCGGACTTATGCGGAACGGGTGTGCCGAGGTTGCGGAAAGTTGCGGTACGGGTGTGCTGAGGTTGCGGAAAGTTGCGGTACGAGGGTGCCGAGGTTGCGGAAAGTTGCGGTACGAGGGTGCCGAGGTTGCGGAAAGTTGCGGTACGAGGGTGCCCAAGTTGCGGACTTATGCGGAACGGGGGTGCCGAGGTTGCGGACTTATGCGGAACGAGGGTGCCGAGGTTGCGGACTTATGCGGAACGAGGGCGCCCAAATTGCGCACAGTTGCGGACGGATGCGGAAAATATCACGCAACAGAGGTTTACCCGCCTGCCACCCCAGTACTTTTACGACGGTTCTGTGTTATGCCTTGGCCTATGTCGTTTTACGTCGTTCTCGTGCCAAAATGGCATATACATTTGTTTTAGAGCTTATTGTACTATTTAATTAGTGAGGCAAACGATATGCCATATATTCCTCTCACATTCCCAACAATCCCAAGTACTTGGCTAAGTCAGACAAGGAACTTTGCGGACAGCTGGGCATAAATTTGGACATCGTCGTTTTCAATGAAATAATCATCCAAACGCTTTGAAATTTACCAAGCATTGTTAAAATGCTCTAAACTAAAGGACCATGCAATAACATTTGAAAAAAAATGCACGGAACCACCCGAAATGACCGTGTGATTTACGGGACAAACCGTGTCTACTGCTGTCACTGGGTTTTTTTTTTTTTAACTACTATAGGGGGGGTATGGTAGTTGAGGTGCCGGTCGACTTTTTTCGGAACGTGTTGGGACGGGCCCCCCTCGTCCCGTAGGCCTCGTACGAGTGTTCCCGCCGCTCGTACGTATTATTGGGGACCGGCATAGACCCATCGGAGTCGCAAGGCGGGGCGGCGCACCGGACGGAGACGG
>NW_017616946.1:0-39108 GCF_001879475.1 Ipomoea nil
GGCTAAACACCATGTACTTAAGCTAGGCACACGCCTAAAACCACTCAAGCCAAAGCAATTGTGCGTTGTTTGTATGTGTAATATGGAAAAAACATGGATTATATATCTTTGATACAATGTAATTATTTGTGTAATTACTTTCTCAACCTACTGAATCTCACAAAGACTCTCAAACTCATGACGGCATTGGGTAGGTAGAGCCCCTTCATGCCACTAAAAAGTCCAACAAGCATCATTAACTGCGTAAAGATAATTAATGTACTTCAATCAAACAGTTTAAAAACGAACTTCAATATTTTTAAAAATTGTTACAAATATATTTTTTTATTTTTGGGATTACCAAAGAAAAATTGCATTGTTCTTAATAATTAAAATTTACTTTTATCGTTGCCTTGAAGATCTTGGACTCTCGTTTGGAAAACACATGATACTAGGAGGCACACGCCCGTAACCACCGGACTAAATGACTTTGTGTGTTCTTTATTGGTAGAAAAATTGAAACGCATTATTATTTATTTTAGATTTTTTCTTACAAATTCTCGTTTACAATGTAAATTTGCTGTATAACTACTTCTCAACCTACTAAATCACAAAGAATCAATATTTCCCAAATGGGGCTCAATCCCACGACCTCCTATATAGAGAGAGCTACTTCAGACCGCTAAAAAGACCACAAGATCATTTACTGTAGGCTTAAAGAGTTCAATATCCTACAATTAAAAGTTTAAAAACTATTTTCATTTATTTCAAAATAGTTTTATGTATTAATCCAAGAAAATTGATTGTTTTCAAAAACTTAAAAATCTACTTATATCGTTGCCTGAGAAGATTCGAACTCTCGCGGTGCACGGTAACACCATGTACTAAGCAGCACACGCCTAAACCACTCAGCCAAAGCAACTTGTGTCTGTTGTTTATTGTATATGAAAAAAAATGGATTATTATCTTTGATACAATGTAATATTCTGTTTTACCGTACTTTCTCAACCTACTGAATCACAAAGACTCTCAACCATTGAACGTCCTTATTTAGGAGAGCCCACTTCATGCCACTAAAAAGTCACAAGATCATTAATGTTTAAAGAATTAAATGTACTCTCAATCAAAAGTTTAAAAACGAACTTCAATATTTATAAAATAGTTACAAATTTTTAATTTATTTTTTTTGGAATTAACCAAGAAAATTGCATTGTTTTCTAATAATTTAAAATTTACTATTTATCGTGTTGCTTGAGAGATTTGGACTTCGTTCGGCGAAAACGCATTTACTTAAACAGGACACGCCCTAACACTCAAACTAAAACAAGCTTGTGATGTTCTTTTATGTTAGAAAAAGTTGAAACGCATAATATTTCTTATTTTAGTTTTCTTATCTTTAAAATTACTCTTGTTACAAATGTAATATTTGTTTATAAACACTTTCATTAACCTACTAAATCACACAAGAATCAATATGATCTCCAAATGGCGCTTCAATCGCATGACCTCCATTAGGAGAGCTTACTTCTGCGCTAAAAAGACACAAGATCATTTACTGAGCCGTTAAAGAGTTTCATATCCTACAAGTAAGTTTAAAACGAATTTCTTATTTCAGAAATATTTGTATTAACAGAAGAAAATTGCATTGTTTCAAATAATTAAAATCTACTATCATCGATTGCCTGAAGAATATCAACTCTCGCCGGCGAGGTAACACCATGTACTAAGCAGGCACAAGCCTAAACCACTCTGGCCAAAGCAACTTGCGTGTTTTTGTATGTATATGCCCAAAAAAGAGAATTAATCGTTTTTTAGCAGATTTTTTCCAACAACTTACTTGATACAATGAATATTTGTTTTAATACTTTTTTCAACCCTACTGAATCACAAAGACTCTCAAAACTCAATTATGTCCTATTTAGGAGAGCACTACATGCACTTAAAAGTCCACAAGCATCATTACTGGTGTAAAGAGTTAATGTACTTCAATAAAAAGCTTTAAACGAACACTTCAATAATTTTAAAAATATTACACAGATTTTTATTTTTTATTTTTGGAATTAACCAAAGAAATTGCACTTTTAAATAATTTAAATTACTTTATCGTTGCTTTGAGAGATTTGGACTACAGTTGGGAAAACGCATGTACTTAGCAGGCACACGCCCCATCCACGTCGCGCCTAAAAAAAACTGGGCTGTGTTCTTTTATGTAAGAAAAATCGAAACGGATTCATTATTTTTTTTTTAGTTTTTATTTCTACAAATTACTCTGTTTCAATGTAATATTGTCTTATAACTACTTTCTCACCGTACTAACTTACAAAGAAATCAATATTTCCCAATGAGGCGGCTCAATCCATGACCTCCTAGTATATGGAGAACTACTTCTCATGCCGCAAAAAGACCACAAGATCATTTACTGGTTAAAAATTCATATCCTACAATTAAAAATGTAAAAACGAATTTCATATATTTCAAATAGTTTATTGTACTTAACCAAGTAAGAAAATAGACCTGCATGTTTCAAATAAATTAAAAAGATTTATTCATATCGTTGCCTGAGAGATTAAACTCTCGCGGGGAAACACCATGTACTAGTGGCCACGCGCTTTAACCACTCGGCCAAAGAAACATGTGTGTTATTTTTATTGTTAATGAAAAAACGGGATTAACTATCTTTTTTTAAGAGATTTTTTCCTACAACCTACTTTGATACAATGTTAATATTTTTTTAAGTACTTCTCAACCTACTGAATCACAAAGACTCTCAAACTCATGACGTCCTATTTAGGGAGAGCCACTTCATGCCACTAAAAAGTTCCACAAGATTCATTAACTGGTTAAAGAATTATTACTTCAATCAAAAAGTTTAAAACGAACTTCAATATTTTAAAAAGTTACAATATTTCTTTTTTTTTTTTGAGATTAACAAAGAAAATTGCATTGTTTCTAATAATTTAGAAATTACTTTTATCGTTGTTGAGAGATTTGGACTCTCGTGGGCGAAAACACATTATTAGCAGGCCACACGCCCTAACACTCGGCTAAATGACTTTGTGTGTTCTTTATATGCGTAGGAAAAATTGAACGCATTATTATTTTTATTTTACATTTTTTTCTACAAATTACTCTGTTACACATGTAATATTTGTTTATAACTACTTCATCAGCCTACTAAATCACAAAGAATCAAATATTCCCAAATGGGGCTCACATCCACCACCTCCTATATTGAGCAGAGCTAACTGGTTCCATGCCCTAAAAAGACCACAAGAATCATTTACTGTTTAAAGAGTTCATATCCTACAATTACTAAACGTTAAACGAATTCATTATTTCAAAAAAGTTTTTGTATTAGACCAAAGAAATTTGCTTGATTTCAAATTACTTACAAAGTCTATACTTATATCGTTGCCTGAAGAAATGTCGAATCTCGGCGGGTAACACCACGTACTAAGCAGCACTACGCCTAAACCACTCCACCAAAGCAACTTGTCGTGTTTTTGTATTGTATATGAAAAAAAATATTATTATCTTTGATACAATTAATATCTTGCTCTTATAATGTACTTTCTCAACCTGCTGAACACAAAGACTCTCTAAACTCATGAGCAGTCCTTTTAGGAAGCCACTTCATGCCACTAAAAAGTCCACAAGATCATTTACTGGTTAAAGAATTAAA
Source organism: Ipomoea nil (assembly GCF_001879475.1). Taxonomy (NCBI): domain Eukaryota; kingdom Viridiplantae; phylum Streptophyta; class Magnoliopsida; order Solanales; family Convolvulaceae; genus Ipomoea; species Ipomoea nil. Next base: position 3,662 of record NW_017616946.1, read on the forward strand.
TGTACTTCCAATCAAAACGTTTAAAACGAACTTCAATATTTTAAATAGCTTACAATATTTTTAAATTTTTTTTTTGGAATTAACCCAAAGAAAATTGCATTGTTCTAATAATTTTAAAACTTACTTTATTACGTTGCTTGAGAGATTGGACTCTCGTTGCGGGAAAACGCATTTACTTTAAACAGGCACACGCCCTAACCACTCAAGCTAAAACAACTTGCGTGAATTCTTTGTATGGTAGAAAAAATTGAAACGCAATTAATCATTTTTATTTTAGTTTTTTTCTTCAAATTACTCTTACAATGTAATATTGTGTTTATAAACTACTTCATTAACCTACTAAATCACAAAGAATCAATATTCCAAATGGGGCTCAATTACCATGAACTCCTATATACGAGAGCCTTACTTCGCTTGCCGCTAAAAAGACCACAAGATCATTACTGCGTTTAAAGAGTTCATATCCTACAATAAAAGTTTAAAACGAATTTCGATATATTCAAAGTAGTTTTTGTTTAACCGAAAAGAAAAGTTGTCATTGTATTCAAATAATTAAAAATCTACTTATATGCGTTGCCTGAGAAATTCGAGAACTCTCGGCAGCGGTTAACACCATTACTAAGCAGGCACAAGACTTAAAACCACTCGCCTGAAGCAAACTTGTTGTTTTTTGTTATGTATATGCAAAAAATATTAATTATCTTTTTTAGAGATTTTTTCCAACAATTACTTTGATACAATGTAATATTGTGTTTTCAGATACTTTTTCAACCACTGATCACAAAGACTCTCAAACTCATTATGTCCTATTTAGGGAGAGCCACTACATTAGCCACTATAAGTCACAAAGATCATTTACTGGTTAAGAGTTAATGTTACTTCAATAAAAGTTTATAAACGAACTTCAATATCTTATAAATATTTACAGAATTTTTTTTTTTATTCTTTTGGAATTAACCAAAGAAAATTGCACTTTTCAAATAACTTTAAAATTTACTCACTTTATCGTTGCTTGAGAGATTTGCCGACTACCGTTGAAAAACGCATGCTACTTAACAGGCACACGCCCTAACCACTCGGCAAAAAACTTGAATGTTCTTTTTATCGGCTAGAAAAAATCGAAACGCGATCATTTAATTTTTTTTTTTAGTTTTTTTTTTCTACCCCCCCCCCCCCCCCCCTAAATTACTCTGTTCAATGTAATATGTTTATAACTACTTACTCAACCTACTTAAATCACAAAGAATCAATACTTTCCCAAATGGGGCTCAATCCAATGACTCCTATATAGGAGAACTTACTTCATGCGCCTAAAAAGGACCACGAAGCATCATTTACTGCTCGCTAAAAAGTTCATATCCCTACAATTAAAAAATTTAAAACAGATTTCATTATTATCAAAATAGTTTTTGTATTAACCAAAGAATAAATTGCATGTTATTCAAATAATTAAAAAATTATACTTCTATCGTTTCCTCGATAGAGATTTCATAACTCTCGCGGGGAAACCCATGTACTGGCAGGCACACGGTCCTTAACACTCGGCCAAAGAAACATGTGTGTTATTTTTTGTATATATGAAAAAAAACGGTCATTACTATCATTTTTTAGATTTTTTCCTACAACTTACTTTGAATACAATGTTAATATTGTGTTTTAGTACTTTTCAACCTACTCGAATCACAAGACACTCACAAACTCATGACGTCCTATTATAAGTGGAGAGCCACTTCATGCCACTAAAAATCACAATTATCATTAACTGCGTTTAAAGTAGTAATGTACTTCAATCAAAGTTTAAAACGAACTTCAATATTTTTTAAAATAGTTACAAATATTTTTTTTATTTTTTTTTTGGAATTAACCAAAGAAAAATTGCATGTTTTCAAATAATTAAAATTGTACTTTATCGTGCTTGAGAAGATTTGCGACTCTCGTTGGAAAACCGCATGTACTTAGCAGGCACACACCTAACCACTCGGTAAAACAATTGTGTGTTCTTGGGTGTATGGTAAAAAATCGAAAAAGGAATTATTTTTTCATTTTAGTTTTTTTTACCTACAAATTACTTGTTATCAATGTAATATTTTTTTTAGTAAACTACTTCATCAACCTTACTAAACGCAACAGAATCGATATTTCCGCAAATGGGGCTCCTCAATCCCATGACCTCCTTATATAGGAGAGCTACTTTCATGCCGCCTAAAAAAGACCACAAAGAGTCATTTTACCTGGCTTAAAGAAGTTCTATCCTACAATTCAAAAGTTTAAATAAACGAAATTTCAATTATGTCAAAATAATTTTTTGTATGAACCAAAGAAAATTGCATTTCTTTCAAATATTAAAAAGTCTACTAGTCTATCGTTTCCTGAGAGATTGAACTCTCGCGACGGTAACACCATGTACTTAAACAGGCACACGCCTGCAACACTCGGACCCAAACAACTTGTGTGCTTTTGTATTGTATATGAAAAAAATGCATATATATCTTTTTTTAGATGATTTTTCCAAACAACTTACTTTTCATTACAATGTATAATTATGTTTTTTAACGTACTTTCTCAACCCTATGAATCACAAAGACTCTTAAACTCATGACGTCCTATTAGTAGGAGAGCCACTTCATGCCACTAAAAACTCCACAAGATCATTTACTGGTGTCTAAAGACCGTTTAATGGTACTTCAATAAAAACGTTATAAACACCTTCAATAATTTTAAAATATTTACAAGTTATTTTATTTTTTTTTATTTTTTGGAATTAACCAAGAAAATTGCACTTTTCAAATAATTTAAAATTTCTTTTATCGTGCTGAGAGAATTTGGACTACAGCTGTGGAAAACGCACTGTACTAAGCAGCACACGCCCTATCCATACGGCCTAAAAAAAACTTGTTGTGATTCTTTTATGGTAGAAATAATCGAACGGATCATCTATTTTTTTTAGTTTTTTTTCTACAAATTACTCTGTTTTCAATGATAATATTGATATATAACTACTTTACAAACCTACTAACAATTACAAAAGATCAAATATTCCAAATGGGGCTTCAATCCCACTGATCCTAATATATAGACGAGAACTACTACATGCGCTAAGAAGACCACAAGTCATTTACTGGGTTAAAAAGTTTCATATCCTACAATGTAAAATTTAAAACGAATTCTCATTATTTCAAAATATAGTTTTTTGTATTAACAAAGAAATTGCATTGTTTTCAAATAAAATTAAAAATTTTAATTCATCTTGCCTGGAGAGATTCAAACATCTGCGGCTGAAACACCAGTGACTTAGGTGGCACACGCCTTAACCACTCGGCCAAAAAACATCAGTGTGTTATTTATTGTAGTATGAACAAAAACGGAATTACTATCTTATTTAAGCAAATTATTTTTCTACAAACTATTTGATATCAATGTAATATTTGTTTTTAAGTACTTCTCAATACCTATGAATCACAAGACTCTCAAACTTCATGACGTCCTACTTAGGAGAGCTCACTTGTGTCATGCCACTATAAAAGTCCACAAGATCTTAACTGGCTTAACGAATTAATGCTAATTCAATCAAAAAGTTTAAAACGAACTTCAAATATTTTTAAATAGTTACAATATTTTAATTTTTTTTTTTTTTTTTTTTTTTTTTTTTTTATTTATTTTTTTTGGAATTAACCAAAGAAATTGCATTGTTTCTAATAATTTAAAATTTACTTTTATCGTTGCTTGAGAGATTTGGACTCTCGTTGGGAAAACACATGTACTTAGCAGGCACACGCCCTAACCACTCGGCTAAATGACTTTGTGTGTTCTTTATTGGTAGAAAAATTGAAACGCATTATTATTTTATTTTAGATTTTTTTTCTACAAATTACTCTGTTACAATGTAATATTTGTTTATAACTACTTCATCAACCTACTAAATCACAAAGAATCAATATTTCCCAAATGGGGCTCAATCCCACGACCTCCTATATAGGAGAGCTACTTCATGCCGCTAAAAAGACCACAAGATCATTTACTGGTTAAAGAGTTCATATCCTACAATTAAAAGTTTAAAACAATTTCATTATTTCAAAATAGTTTTTGTATTAACCAAAGAAAATTGCATTGTTTCAAATAATTAAAAATCTACTTATATCGTTGCCTGAGAAATTCGAACTCTCGCGGGGTAACACCATGTACTAAGCAGGCACACGCCTAAACCACTCAGCCAAAGCAACTTGTGTGTTTTTGTATTGTATATGAAAAAAATGGATTATTATCTTTGATACAATGTAATATTTGTTTTAGTACTTTCTCAACCTACTGAATCACAAAGACTCTCAAACTCATGACGTCCTATTTAGGAGAGCCACTTCATGCCACTAAAAAGTCCACAAGATCATTAACTGGTTAAAGAATTAATGTACTTCAATCAAAAGTTTAAAACGAACTTCAATATTTTAAAATAGTTACAATATTTTTTTTTTTTTTTGGAATTAACCAAAGAAAATTGCATTGTTTCTAATAATTTAAAATTTACTTTTATCGTTGCTTGAGAGATTTGGACTCTCGTTGGGAAAACGCATGTACTTACAGGCACACGCCCTAACCACTCGCTAAAACAACTTGTGTGTTCTTTTATGGTAGAAAAATTGAAACGCATTAATATTTTTATTTTAGTTTTTTTCTACAAATTACTCTGTTACAATGTAATATTTGTTTATAACTACTTCATAACCTACTAAATCACAAAGAATCAATATTTCCCAAATGGGGCTCAATCCCATGACCTCCTATATAGGAGAGCTACTTCATGCCGCTAAAAAGACCACAAGATCATTTACTGGTTAAAGAGTTCATATCCTACAATTAAAAGTTTAAAACGAATTTCATTATTTCAAAATAGTTTTTGTATTAACAAAGAAAATTGCATTGTTTCAAATAATTAAAAATCTACTTATATCGTTGCCTGAGAAATTCGAACTCTCGCGGGGTAACACCATGTACTAAGCAGGCACAAGCCTAAACCACTCGGCCAAAGCAACTTGTGTGTTTTTGTATTGTATATGAAAAAAATTATTATCTTTTTTAGAGATTTTTTCCAACAACTTACTTTGATACAATGTAATATTTGTTTTTAAGTACTTTTCTCAACCTACTGAATCACAAAGACTCTCAAACTCATGACGTCCTATTTAGGAGAGCCACTTCATGCCACTAAAAAGTCCACAAGATCATTACTGGTTAAAGATTAATGTACTTCAATCAAAAGTTTAAAACGAACTTCAATATTTTAAAATAGTTACAAGATTTTATTTTTTATTTTTGGAATTAACCAAAGAAAATTGCATTTTTCAAATAATTTAAAATTTACTTTTATCGTTGCTTGAGAGATTTGGACTCTCGTTGGGAAAACGCATGTACTTAGCAGGCACACGCCCCTAACCACTCGGCTAAAAAAACTTGTGTGTTCTTTTATGGTAGAAAAATCGAAACGGATTCATTATTTTTTTTTTAGTTTTTTTTCTACAAATTACTCTGTTTCAATGTAATATTTGTTTATAACTACTTTCATCAACCTACTAAATCACAAAGAATCAATATTTCCCAAATGGGGCTCAATCCCATGACCTCCTATATAGGAGAACTACTTCATGCCGCTAAAAAGACCACAAGATCATTTACTGGTTAAAAAGTTCATATCCTACAATTAAAAATTTAAAACGAATTTCATTATTTCAAAATAGTTTTTGTATTAACCAAAGAAAATTGCATTGTTTCAAATAATTAAAAAATTTACTTCTATCGTTGCCTGAGAGATTCAAACTCTCGCGGGGAAACACCATGTACTTAGGTGGCACACGCCTTAACCACTGCCAAAGAAACATGTGTGTTTTTTATTGTATATGAAAAAACGGATTACTATCTTTTTAAGAGATTTTTTTACAACTTACTTTGATACAATGTAATATTTTTTTAAGTACTTTCTCAACCTACTGAATCACAAAGACTCTCAAACTCATGACGTCCTATTTAGGAGAGCCACTTCATGCCACTAAAAAGTCCACAAGATCATTAACTGGTTAAAGAATTAATGTACTTCAATCAAAAGTTTAAAACGAACTTCAATATTTTAAAATAGTTACAATATTTTTTTTTTTTTTTGAATTAACCAAAGAAAATTGCATTGTTTCTAATAATTTAAAATTTACTTTTATCGTTGCTTGAGAGATTTGGACTCTCGTTGGGAAAACACATGTACTTAGCAGGCACACGCCCTAACCACTCGGCTAAATGACTTTGTGTGTTCTTTATTGGTAGAAAAATTGAAACGCATTATTATTTTTATTTTAGATTTTTTTTCTACAAATTACTCTGTTACAATGTAATATTTGTTTATAACTACTTCATCAACCTACTAAATCACAAAGAATCAATATTTCCCAAATGGGGCTCAATCCCACCACCTCCTATATAGGAGAGCTACTTCATGCCGCTAAAAAGACCACAAGATCATTTACTGGTTAAAGAGTTCATATCCTACCAATTAAAGTTTAAACGAATTTCATTATTTCAAAATAGTTTTTGTATTAACCAAAGAAATTGCATTGTTTCAAATAATTACAAATCTACTTATATCGTTGCCTGAGAAATTCGAAGTCTCGCGGGGTAACACCACGTACTAAGCAGGCACACGCCTAAACCACTCAGCCAAAGCAACTTGTGTGTTTTTGTATTGTATATGAAAAAAATGGATTATTATCTTTGATACAATGTAATATTTGTCTTTAAGTACTTTCTCAACCTGCTGAATCACAAAGACTCTCAAACTCATGACGTCCTATTTAGGAGAGCCACTTCATGCCACTAAAAAGTCCACAAGATCATTTACTGGTTAAAGAATTAATGTACTTCAATCAAAAGTTTAAAACGAACTTCAATATTTTAAAATAGTTACAATATTTTTAAATTTTTTTTTTTGGAATTAACCAAAGAAAATTGCATTGTTTCTAATAATTTAAAATTACTTTTATCGTTGCTTGAGAGATTTGGACTCTCGTTGGGAAAACGCATTTACTTAACAGGCACACGCCCTAACCACTCAGCTAAAACAACTTGTGTTTCTTTTATGGTAGAAAAATTGAAACGCATTAATATTTTTATTTTAGTTTTTTTCTTCAAATTACTCTGTTACAATGTAATATTTGTTTATAAACTACTTCATTAACCTACTAAATCACAAAGAATCAATATTTCCAAATGGGGCTCAATCCCATGACCTCCTATATAGGAGAGCTACTTCCTGCCGCTAAAAAGACCACAAGATCATTTACTGGGTTAAAGAGTTCATATCCTACAATTAAAAGTTTAAAACGAATTTCATTATTTCAAAATAGTTTTTGTATTAACCAAAGAAAATTGCATTGTTTCAAATAATTAAAAATCTACTTATATCGTTGCCTGAGAAATTCGAAACTCTCGCGGGTAACACCATGTACTAAGCAGGCACAAGCTTAAACCACTCCGCTAAAGCAACTTGTGTGTTTTTGTATTGTATATGCAAAAATGGATTATTATCTTTTTTAGAGATTTTTTCCAACAACTTACTTTGATACAATGTAATATTTGTTTTTAAGTACTTTTTCAACCTACTGAATCACAAAGACTCTCAAACTCATTATGTCCTATTTAGGAGAGCCACTACATGCCACTATAAAGTCCACAAGATCATTTACTGGTTAAAGAGTTAATGTACTTCAATAAAAAGTTTAAAACGAACTTCAATATTTTAAAATATTTACAAGATTTTATTTTTTATTTTTTGGAATTAACCAAAGAAAATTGCACTTTTCAAATAATTTAAAATTTACTTTTATCGTTGCTTGAGAGATTTGGACTACCGTTGGGAAAACGCATGTACTTAACAGGCACACGCCCTAACCACTCGGCTAAAAAAACTTGTGTGTTCTTTTATGGTAGAAAAATCGAAACGGATCATTATTTTTTTTTTTAGTTTTTTTTTTTCTACAAATTACTCTGTTTCAATGTAATATTTGTTTATAACTACTTACTCAACCTACTAAATCACAAAGAATCAATATTTCCCAAATGGGGCTCAATCCCATGACCTCCTATATAGGAGAACTACTTCATGCCGCTAAAAAGACCACAAGATCATTTACTGGTTAAAAAGTTCATATCCTACAATTAAAAATTTAAAACGAATTTCATTATTTCAAAATAGTTTTTGTATTAACCAAAGAAAATTGCAGTGTTTCAAATAATTAAAAAATTTACTTCTATCGTTTCCTGAGAGATTCAAACTCTCGCGGGGAAACCCCATGTACTTAGCAGGCACACGCCTTAACCACTCGGCCAAAGAAACATGTGTGTTATTTTATTGTATATGAAAAAAACGGATTACTATCTTTTTTAGAGATTTTTTCCTACAACTTACTTTGATACAATGTAATATTTGTTTTTAAGTACTTTCTCAACCTACTGAATCACAAAGACTCACAAACTCATGACGTCCTATTTAGGAGAGCCACTTCATGCCACTAAAAAGTCCACAATATCATTAACTGGTTAAAGAGTTAATGTACTTCAATCAAAAGTTTAAAACGAACTTCAATATTTTAAAATAGTTACAATATTTTTTTTATTTTTTTTTTTTGGAATTAACCAAAGAAAATTGCATTGTTTCAAATAATTTAAAATTTACTTTTATCGTTGCTTGAGAGATTTGGACTCTCGTTGGGAAAACGCATGTACTTAGCAGGCACACACCCTAACCACTCGGGTAAAACAACTTGTGTGTTCTTTTATGGTAGAAAAATCGAAACGGATTATTTTTTCATTTTAGTTTTTTTTACCTACAAATTACTCTGTTACAATGTAATATTTTTTTTATAACTACTTCATCAACCTACTAAATCGCAAAGAATCAATATTTCCCAAATGGGGCTCAATCCCATGACCTCCTATATAGGAGAGCTACTTCATGCCGCTAAAAAGACCACAAGATCATTTACTGGTTAAAGAGTTCATATCCTACAATTAAAAGTTTAAAACGAATTTCATTATTTCAAAATAATTTTTGTATGAACCAAAGAAAATTGCATTGTTTCAAATAATTAAAAATCTACTTCTATCGTTTCCTGAGAGATTTGAACTCTCGCGAGGTAACACCATGTACTAAACAGGCACACGCCTGAACCACTCGGCCAAACCAACTTGTGTGTTTTTGTATTGTATATGAAAAAATGGATTATTATCTTTTTTAGTGATTTTTTCCAACAACTTACTTTGATACAATGTAATATTTGTTTTTAAGTACTTTCTCAACCTATTGAATCACAAAGACTCTTAAACTCATGACGTCCTATTTAGGAGAGCCACTTCATGCCACTAAAAACTCCACAAGATCATTTACTGGTTAAAGAGTTAATGTACTTCAATAAAAAGTTTAAAACGAACCTCAATATTTTAAAATATTTACAAGATTTTATTTTTTATTTTTTGGAATTAACCAAAGAAAATTGCACTTTTCAAATAATTTAAAATTTACTTTTATCGTTGCTTGAGAGATTTGGACTACAGTTGGGAAAACGCATGTACTTAGCAGGCACACGCCCTATCCACTCGGCTAAAAAAACTTGTGTGTTCTTTTATGGTAGAAAAATCGAAACGGATCATTATTTTTTTTTTAGTTTTTTTTTTCTACAAATTACTCTGTTTCAATGTAATATTTGTTTATAACTACTTTCTCAACCTACTAACTTACAAAGAATCAATATTTCCCAAATGGGGCTCAATCCCATGACCTCCTATATAGGAGAACTACTTCATGCCGCTAAAAAGACCACAAGATCATTTACTGGTTAAAAAGTTCATATCCTACAATTAAAAATTTAAAACGAATTTCATTATTTCAAAATAGTTTTTGTATTAACCAAAGAAAATTGCATTGTTTCAAATAAATTAAAAAATTTACTTCTATCGTTGCCTGAGAGATTCAAACTCTCGCGGGGAAACACCATGTACTTAGGTGGCACACGCCTTAACCACTCGGCCAAAGAAACATGTGTGTTATTTTATTGTATATGAAAAAAACGGATTACTATCTTTTTAAGAGATTTTTTCCTACAACTTACTTTGATACAATGTAATATTTGTTTTTAAGTACTTTCTCAACCTACTGAATCACAAAGACTCTCAAACTCATGACGTCCTATTTAGGAGAGCCACTTCATGCCACTAAAAAGTCCACAAGATCATTAACTGGTTAAAGAATTAATGTACTTCAATCAAAAGTTTAAAACGAACTTCAATATTTTAAAATAGTTACAATATTTTTTTTTTTTTGGAATTAACCAAAGAAAATTGCATTGTTTCTAATAATTTAAAATTTACTTTTATCGTTGCTTGAGAGATTTGGACTCTCGTTGGGAAAACACATGTACTTAGCAGGCACACGCCCTAACCACTCGGCTAAATGACTTTGTGTGTTCTTTATTGGTAGAAAAATTGAAACGCATTATTATTTTTATTTTAGATTTTTTTTCTACAAATTACTCTGTTACAATGTAATATTTGTTTATAACTACTTCATCAACCTACTAAATCACAAAGAATCAATATTTCCCAAATGGGGCTCAATCCCACCACCTCCTATATAGGAGAGCTACTTCATGCCGCTAAAAAGACCACAAGATCATTTACTGGTTAAAGAGTTCATATCCTACAATTAAAAGTTTAAAACGAATTTCATTATTTCAAAATAGTTTTTGTATTAACCAAAGAAAATTGCATTGTTTCAAATAATTACAAATCTACTTATATCGTTGCCTGAGAAATTCGAAGTCTCGCGGGGTAACACCATGTACTAAGCAGGCACACGCCTAAACCACTCAGCCAAAGCAACTTGTGTGTTTTTGTATTGTATATGAAAAAAATGGATTATTATCTTTGATACAATGTAATATTTGTCTTTAAGTACTTTCTCAACCTACTGAATCACAAAGACTCTCAAACTCATGACGTCCTATTTAGGAGAGCCACTTCATGCCACTAAAAAGTCCACAAGATCATTTACTGGTTAAAGAATTAATGTACTTCAATCAAAAGTTTAAAACGAACTTCAATATTTTAAAATAGTTACAATATTTTTAAATTTTTTTTTTTTGGAATTAACCAAAGAAAATTGCATTGTTTCTAATAATTTAAAATTTACTTTTATCGTTGCTTGAGAGATTTGGACTCTCGTTGGGAAAACGCATTTACTTAACAGGCACACGCCCTAACCACTCAGCTAAAACAACTTGTGTGTTCTTTTATGGTAGAAAAATTGAAACGCATTAATATTTTTATTTTAGTTTTTTTCTTCAAATTACTCTGTTACAATGTAATATTTGTTTATAACTACTTCATTAACCTACTAAATCACAAAGAATCAATATTTCCCAAATGGGGCTCAATCCCATGACCTCCTATATAGGAGAGCTACTTCCTGCCGCTAAAAAGACCACAAGATCATTTACTGGTTAAAGAGTTCATATCCTACAATTAAAAGTTTAAAACGAATTTCATTATTTCAAAATAGTTTTTGTATTAACCAAAGAAAATTGCATTGTTTCAAATAATTAAAAATCTACTTATATCGTTGCCTGAGAAATTCGAACTCTCGCGGGGTAACACCATGTACTAAGCAGGCACAAGCTTAAACCACTCCGCTAAAGCAACTTGTGTGTTTTTGTATTGTATATGCAAAAAATGGATTATTATCTTTTTTAGAGATTTTTTCCAACAACTTACTTTGATACAATGTAATATTTGTTTTTAAGTACTTTTTCAACCTACTGAATCACAAAGACTCTCAAACTCATTATGTCCTATTTAGGAGAGCCACTACATGCCACTATAAAGTCCACAAGATCATTTACTGGTTAAAGAGTTAATGTACTTCAATAAAAAGTTTAAAACGAACTTCAATATTTTAAAATATTTACAAGATTTTATTTTTTATTTTTTGGAATTAACCAAAGAAAATTGCACTTTTCAAATAATTTAAAATTTACTTTTATCGTTGCTTGAGAGATTTGGACTACCGTTGGGAAAACGCATGTACTTAACAGGCACACGCCCTAACCACTCGGCTAAAAAAACTTGTGTGTTCTTTTATGGTAGAAAAATCGAAACGGATCATTATTTTTTTTTTTAGTTTTTTTTTTCTACAAATTACTCTGTTTCAATGTAATATTTGTTTATAACTACTTACTCAACCTACTAAATCACAAAGAATCAATATTTCCCAAATGGGGCTCAATCCCATGACCTCCTATATAGGAGAACTACTTCATGCCGCTAAAAAGACCACAAGATCATTTACTGGTTAAAAAGTTCATATCCTACAATTAAAAATTTAAAACGAATTTCATTATTTCAAAATAGTTTTTGTATTAACCAAAGAAAATTGCAGTGTTTCAAATAATTAAAAAATTTACTTCTATCGTTTCCTGAGAGATTCAAACTCTCGCGGGGAAACCCCATGTACTTAGCAGGCACACGCCTTAACCACTCGGCCAAAGAAACATGTGTGTTATTTTATTGTATATGAAAAAAACGGATTACTATCTTTTTAAGAGATTTTTTCCTACAACTTACTTTGATACAATGTAATATTTGTTTTTAAGTACTTTCTCAACCTACTGAATCACAAAGACTCTCAAACTCATGACGTCCTATTTAGGAGAGCCACTTCATGCCACTAAAAAGTCCACAATATCATTAACTGGTTAAAGAGTTAATGTACTTCAATCAAAAGTTTAAAACGAACTTCAATATTTTAAAATAGTTACAATATTTTTTTTTATTTTTTTTTTTTGGAATTAACCAAAGAAAATTGCATTGTTTCAAATAATTTAAAATTTACTTTTATCGTTGCTTGAGAGATTTGGACTCTCGTTGGGAAAACGCATGTACTTAGCAGGCACACACCCTAACCACTCGGGTAAAACAACTTGTGTGTTCTTTTATGGTAGAAAAATCGAAACGGATTATTTTTTCATTTTAGTTTTTTTTACCTACAAATTACTCTGTTACAATGTAATATTTTTTTTATAACTACTTCATCAACCTACTAAATCGCAAAGAATCAATATTTCCCAAATTGGGCTCAATCCCATGACCTCCTATATAGGAGAGCTACTTCATGCCGCTAAAAAGACCACAAGATCATTTACTGGTTAAAGAGTTCATATCCTACAATTAAAAGTTTAAAACGAATTTCATTATTTCAAAATAATTTTTGTATGAACCAAAGAAAATTGCATTGTTTCAAATAATTAAAAATCTACTTCTATCGTTTCCTGAGAGATTTGAACTCTCGCGAGGTAACACCATGTACTAAACAGGCACACGCCTGAACCACTCGGCCAAACCAACTTGTGTGTTTTTGTATTGTATATGAAAAAAATGGATTATTATCTTTTTTAGTGATTTTTTCCAACAACTTACTTTGATACAATGTAATATTTGTTTTTAAGTACTTTCTCAACCTACTGAATCACAAAGACTCTTAAACTCATGACGTCCTATTTAGGAGAGCCACTTCATGCCACTAAAAACTCCACAAGATCATTTACTGGTTAAAGAGTTAATGTACTTCAATAAAAAGTTTAAAACGAACCTCAATATTTTAAAATATTTACAAGATTTTATTTTTTTATTTTTTGGAATTAACCAAAGAAAATTGCATTGTTTCAAATAATTTAAAATTTACTTTTATTGTTGCTTGAGAGATTTGGACTCTCGTTGGGAAAACGCATGTACTTAGCTGGCACACGCCCTAACCACTCGGCTAAATCAACTTTTGTGTTCTTTTATAGTAGAAAAATCAAAACGGATCATTATTTTTTTTTCTATTTCCCAAATGGGGTTCAATCCCATGACCTCCTATATAGGAGAGCTACTTCATGCCCCAAAAAACCCACAACATCATTTAATGGTTAAAGAGTTCATATCCTACAATTAAAAGTTTAAAACAAACATCAAAATAATTTTTGTATTAACCAATGGAAATTGCATTGTTTCAAATAATTAGATTTCTTAAAACCGAATTTAGAAAATTAAATTTTGGGTTGTCACAGCAAGTCTCCTACAACTCACATTAATTATATATCTTTGTGTTCAAATAGTTGGATTCTTGATTCGGGGGCAACGAACCACATAGTCTGCTCCCTGGATCATCTTGTAGACTATCGTGTGGCTTGTGGGACTGAGGTAAACTTACCTAATTGACAGTGCATTGCTATCACTCAAATTGGCAATATTGAGCTTAATAGTGGCATATGGCTAAAAGAGGCACTGCATATTCCTTCTTTTAAGTTTAATATAATTTCAGTGAGCAAATTAGCTCAAGACATTGCTTATAAGTTGATTTTCATGCATGAGCAGTGTGTGATCCAGAAGGATGGGCTGACAATTGGTTTAGCTAAGCAGGAACATGGGCTATATCTGGTGATTGATACACCAAGGCTGAAAACTAGAAGTTATGCAATGCAATGTACTAGTTCTGAAATTTGGCATCAAAGACTAGGCCATTTTCCAATAAATAAACTTCATTTGTTCAATAATATTGATGTTTCTGTTGCTAAACATGTTGCTTGTGATGTGTGCCATATTGCCAAACAGAAGCGTTCCCCCTTCCCATCAAGTACTACTATCTCGGATTCTTGTTTTGAGCTTATACACACAGATATTTGGGGGCCCTTTCGAGTATGCTCCTTGAAAGGGGAACGCTACTTTCTAACGGTAGTAGATGATCATTCCAGATTCACCAGGCTGCATATGATGAAGAACAAGTCCGAAAAAAGACCCTTCATAAAGAAATTTGATAATTTTGTTCTTACTCAATTTGGGACCATGATCGAAACCATCCGAAGTGATAATGGCAATGAGTTCAAGATGGATGATTTTTTTGCTGAGAAAGGTATTGTTCACCAGTGGTCTTGTATCAACACGCCTCAACAGAATGCCATAGTTGAACGGAAGCATCAACACATCTTGAATGTTACCTAAGCTCTCATATTTCAAGCACATCTTCCCTAGAATTCTGGGGACAGTGTGTTATGCATGCGGTGTTCCTTACAAACCGAATTCCTTCACCAGTCATAAATTGCTCAAGTCCCTATCGAAGGTTGTATGGTAAAGACCCTAATATAAACAATTTGAGAGTCCTTGGATGTCTTTGCTACGCAACTACTCTACCACATGCAAGGCATAAGATGGCCCCAAGAGGAAGGAAATGTGTGTTTATAGGCATGTCAGCAGATGTCAAAGGATATCTTCTGTATGACATGGATACAAAGACTATTTTTATCTGAGTTAATACCCAAAATCGTGTTAGATATATTAAATATAATATATTTAATATAATATATATTAAATATAATATAATATATCTATAATATATATTAAATATAATATATTTATATATTATATTTATATATTGAGAAGAGAGAGAGAGAGAGGAAAAATAACTCTTTGAAATGATGATTAATGAATGAACAATACTAACCTATTTATACTAAAAGATAACCACTAATAAAGCTAAAGATTAGGAGTAATGCTCCATGTAAAGCTACAATTAAGGCCACAATCTATGTAGTGATACCATGCATAACCCACCTACTGCATCCATGCATTATTCATAACAAACTAATTTAATACTTGGTTTAACCATTACTAATAATAATAATAATAATAATAATAATAATATTATTATTATTATTATTATTATTATTATTATTATAATATTGCCTCCTTTAAACCAAGTTGGATATATTGGTCATCCCAATATCTCCTTCTTCAATTTAAGAAATGTCTCCGTCTTCAAGTTGGATATACTGACTTGTATTTCGTTCTGTAAAGCCACTTGACTCCAATTGACTTCTTTTCAGGAGGTAATTCTGTTAATTCCCGGGTACCATTCTTTTCAATGACACGAATCTCTTCACCCATCGCCTTAAGCCAATGAGTTTTTGTACCAGCCTCCTCAAAGGATAAAGGGTCACAATCTGCAAAAAGAGCAAATTGAACAATATCTTCATCCGACATATCATTATATTGACCCAAAACATAATCCTGCAAGTGAGCTAGTAAGTGGCGCTCGCGTTGTGATCGTCGAACTGACGACTCGGGCTGTGAAGGAGACTGGACATTATCTGGAATCGGTTGCCCTTCAACAATATTTTAAACAGCAGGAATAACAACTGAACTTTCATCTTTAGCTAACCAATCCCAAGCACCATATTAATCAAAAGTGACATCACGACTTAAAACAACCTTTTTAGTTTCAGGATTGTATAGTTTATAAGCCTTTGAAGCGTCACTATGACCAATGAATATGCATTTCTCACCTTTATCATCCAACTTCTTTCTCAATGGATCTGGCACATGTGCATATGCCAAACATCCAAAAACCTTGAGATATTTGATAGAGGGTTTTCTCCCACTCCAAGCTTCTTCGGGTGTCTTATCATGGACACTTTTAGTTGGACACCTATTCAACACATAGACAGCACAAGCAACAGCTTCTGCCCAAAAAGGCTTAGGCAGATCCTAGGATTTCAACATGCACCTTACCATATCCATGATAGACCTATTCTTCCTCTCAGCCACTCCGTTTTGTTGTGGAGTGTATCTAGCTGTCATCTGATGTTGAATACCCTTCTTTTTCATAAAATCATCACAGGCAATATATTCTGTACCTCTATCAGTTCTCAAGATTTTAATCTCATAACCACTCTGCTTTTCAACAAAAGCCTTAAATTGTTTGAAAACATCACATGCTTCAGACTTTTGCTTCAGAAAGTAAACCCATGTTTTTCTACTGAAATCATCAACGAAAGTAATAAAGTACTTACAACCTCCATGTGAAGGAATCTCCAACGAACACAGGCCTGAGTGAACAATCTCCAACTGTTTTGTATCTCTCCTTGACTTGCCCACGGGAAAGGGATCTCTATGCTTCTTCCCAATCACACAAATCTCACAGATACGATCTATGCTTCTTCCCAATCACACAAATCTCACAGATACGATCAGGGACATTCACAACAGGTAAATCAGAAACAAGTTCCTTTCTCGCGTACTAACGGGGAACGACATGTCCGTTACGGGAGGGGCTATATTTGCACTGTTTGTTTTGATAATTGAGGGGCAACATTTACACCACTCATAATTCAGGGGTGACATTGATAATTGACATATTATAGAGGGGCATTTTTTACAATTTTCCCTTAAAATATTTACTTCTATCGTTGCCTGAGATATTCGAACTCTCGCGACGAAACCCCATGTACTTAGCAGGCACACGCCTTAACCACTCGGCCAAAGCAACATGTGTGTTATTTTATTGTATATGCAAAAAACGGATTACTATCTTTTTAAGAGATTTTTTCCAATAACATACTTTGATACAATGTAATATTTGTTTTTTAGTACTTTCTCAACCTACTGAATCACAAAGACTCTCAAACTCATGACGTCCTATTTAGGTGAGCCACTTCATTCCAATAAAAAGTCCACAAGATCATTAACTGGTTAAAGAGTTAATGTACTTCAATCAAAAGTTTAAAACGAACTTTAATATTTTAAAATAGTTACAATATATATATATATTTTTTTTGGAATTAACCAAAGAAAATTGCATTGTTTCAAATAATTTAAAATTTACTTTTATCGTTGCTTGAGAGATTTGGACTCTCGTTCGGAAAACGCATGTACTTAACAGGCACACGCCCAAACCACTCGGCTAAAAAAACTTGTGTGTTCTTTTATGGTAGAAAAATCGAAACGGATCATTATTTTTTTTTAGTTTTTTTTTTCTACAAATTACTATTTTTCAATGTAATATTTGTTTATAACTACTTCCTCAACCCACTAAATCACAAAGAATCAATATTTCCCAAATGGGGCCCAATCCCATGACCTCCTATATCGGAGAGCTACTTCATGCCGCTAAAAAGACCACAAGATCATTTACTGGTTAAAGAGTTCATATCCAACAATTAAAAATTTAAAACGAATTTCGTTATTTCAAAATAGTTTTTGTATTAACCAAAGAAAATTGCATTGTTTCAAATAATTAAAAATTTACTTCTATCGTCGCATGATAGATTCGAACGCTCGCAGGGAAACACCATGTACTAAGCAGGCACACGCCTTAACCACTCGGCCAAAGCAACATGTGTGTATTTGTATTGTATATGAATAAAACGGATTATTATCTTTTTTAGAGATTTTTTCCAACAACTTACTTTGATACAATGTAATATTTGTTTTTAAGTACTTTCTCAACCTACTGAATCACAAAGACTCTCAAACTCATGACGTCCTATTTAGGAGAGCCACTAAATGCCACTATAAAGTCCACAAGATCATTTACTGGTTAAACAGTTAATGTACTTCAATAAAAAGTTTAAAACGAACTTCAATATTTTAAAATAGTTACAATATTTTATTTTTTATTTTTTGGAATTAACCAAAGAAAATTGCATTTTTCAAATAATTTAAAATTTACTTTTATCGTTGCTTGAGAGATTTGGACTCTCGTTGGGAAAACGCATGTACTTAGCAGGCACACGCCCAAACCACTCGGCTAAAAAAACTTGTGTGTTCTTTTATGGTAGAAAAATCGAAACGGATCATTATTTTTTTTTAGTTTTTTTTTTCTTCTACAAATTACTATTTTTCAATGTAATATTTGTTTATAACTACTTCCTCAACCTACTAAATCACAAAGAATCAATATTTCACAAATGGGGCCCAATCCCATGACCTCCTATATCGGAGAGCTACTTCATGCCGCTAAAAAGACCACAAGATCATTTACTGGTTAAAGAGTTCATATCCAACAATTAAAAATTTAAAACGAATTTCAATATTTCAAAATAGTTTTTGTATTAACCAAAGAAAATTGCATTGTTTCAAATAATTAAAAATTTACTTCTATCGTCGCATGATAGATTCAAACGCTCGCGGGGAAACACCATGTACTAAGCAGGCACACGCCTTAACCACTCGGCCAAAGCAACATGTGTGTTTTTGTATTGTATATGAATAAAACGGATTATTATCTTTTTTAGAGATTTTTTCCAACAACTTACTTTGATACAATGTAATATTTGTTTTTAAGTACTTTCTCAACCTACTGAATCACAAAGACTCTCATACTCATGACGTCCTATTTAGGAGAGCCACTACATGCCACTATAAAGTCCACAAGATCATTTACTGGTTAAAGAGTTAATGTACTTCAATAAAAAGTTTAAAACGAACTTCTATATTTTAAAATAGTTACAAGATTTTATTTTTTATTTTTTGGAATTAACCAAAGAAAATTGCATTTTTCAAATAATTTAAAATTTACTTTTATCGTTGCTTGAGAGATTTGGACTATCGTTAGGAAAACGCATGAACTTAGCAGGCACACGCCCTAACCACTCGGCTAAAAAAACTTGTGTGTTCTTTTATGGTAGAAAAATCGAAACAGATCATTATTTTTTTTTAGTTTTTTTTTTTCTACAAATTACTCTGTTTCAATGTAATATTTGTTTATAACTACTTCCTCAACTTACTAAATCACAAATAATTAATATTTCCCAAATGGGGCTCAATCCCATGACCTCCTATATAGGAGAGCTACTTCATGCCGCTAAAAAGACCACAAGATCATTTACTGGTTAAAGAGTTCATATCCTACAATTAAAAATTTAAAACGAATTTCGTTATTTCAAAATAGTTTTTGTATTAACCAAAGAAAATTGCATTGTTTCAAATAATTAAAATATTTACTTCTATCGTTGCCTGAGAGATTCGAACTCTCGCGGGGAAACCCCATGCACTTAGCAGGCACACGCCTTAACCACTCGGCCAAAGCAACATGTGTGTTATTTTATTGTATATTCAAAAAACGGATTACTATCTTTTTAAGAGATTTTTTCCAATAACTTACTTTGATACAATGTAATATTTGTTTTTTAGTACTTTCTCAACCTACTGAATCACAAAGACTCTCAAACTCATGACGTCCTATTTAGGTGAGCCACTTCATTCCAATAAAAAGTCCACAAGATCATTAACTGGTTAAAGAGTTAATGTACTTCAATCAAAAGTTTAAAACGAACTTCAATATTTTAAAATAGTTACAATATATATATATATTTTTTTTTTGGAATTAACCAAAGAAAATTGCATTGTTTCAAATAATTTAAAATTTACTTTTATCGTTGCTTGAGAGATTTGGACTCTCGTTGGGAAAACGCATGTACTTAGCAGGCACACGCCCAAACCACTCGGCTAAAAAAACTTGTGTGTTCTTTTATGGTAGAAAAATCGAAACGGATCATTATTTTTTTTTTGTTTTTTTTTCAACAAATTACTATTTTTCAATGTAATATTTGTTTATAACTACTTCCTCAACCAACTAAATCACAAAGAATCAATATTTCCCAAATGGGGCCCAATCCCATGACCTCCTATATCGGAGAGCTACTTCATGCCGCTAAAAAGACCACAAGATCATTTACTGGTTAAAGAGTTTATATCCAACAATTAAAAATTTAAAACGAATTTCATTATGTCAAAATAGTTTAACCAAAGAAAATTGCATTGTTTCAAATAATTAAAAATTTACTTCTATCGTCGCATGATAGATTCGAACGCTCGCGGGGAAACACCATGTACTAAGCAGGCACACGCCTTAACCACTCGGCAAAAGCAACATGTGTGTTTTTGTATTGTATATGAATAAAACGGATTATTATCTTTTTTAGAGATTTTTTCCAACAACTTATTTTGATACAATGTAATATTTGTTTTTAAGTACTTTCTCAACCTACTAAATCACAAAGACTCTCAAACTCATGACGTCCTATTTAGGAGAGCCACTACATGCCACTATAAAGTCCACAAGATCATTTACTGGTTAAAGAGTTAATGTACTTCAATAAAAAGTTTAAAACGAACTTCAATATTTTAAAATAGTTACAAGATTTTATTTTTTATTTTTTGGAATTAACCAAAGAAAATTGCATTTTTCAAATAATTTAAAATTTACTTTTATCGTTGCTTGAGAGATTTGGACTCTCGTTGGGAAAACGCATGTACTTAGCAGGCACACGCCCAAACCACTCTGCTAAAAAAACTTGTGTGTTCTTTTATGGTAGAAAAATCGAAACGGATCATTATTTTTTTTTAGTTTTTTTTTTCTACAAATTACTATTTTTCAATGTAATATTTGTTTATAACTACTTCCTCAACCTACTAAATCACAAAGAATCAATATTTCCCAAATGGGGCTCAATCCCATGACCTCCTATATCGGAGAGCTACTTCATGCCGCTAAAAAGACCACAAGATCATTTACTGGTTAAAGAGTTCATATCCTACAATTAAAAATTTAAAACGAATTTCATTATTTCAAAATAGTTTTTGTATTAACCAAAGAAAATTTCATTGTTTCAAATAATTAAAATATTTACTTCTATCGTTGCCTGAGAGATTCGAACTCACGCGGGGAAACCCCATGCACTTAGCAGGCACACGCCTTAACCACTCGGCCAAAGCAACATGTGTGTTATTTTATTGTATATTCAAAAAACGGATTACTATCTTTTTAAGAGATTTTTTCCAATAACATACTTTGATACAATGTAATATTTGTTTTTTAGTACTTTCTCAACCTACTGAATCACAAAGACTCTCAAACTCATGACGTCCTATTTAGGTGAGCCACTTCATTCCAATAAAAAGTCCACAAGATCATTAACTGGTTAAAGAGTTAATGTACTTCAATCAAAAGTTTAAAACGAACTTCAATATTTTAAAATAGTTACAATATATATATATATATATATATATATATATATATATATATATATATATATATATTGGAATTAACCAAAGAAAATTGCATTGTTTCAAATAATTTAAAATTTACTTTTATCGTTGCTTGAGAGATTTGGACTCTCGTTGGGAAAACGCATGTACTTAGCAGGCACACGCCCAAACCACTCGGCTAAAAAAACTTGTGTGTTCTTTTATGGTAGAAAAATCGAAACGGATCATTATTTTTTTTTAGTTTTTTTTTTCAACAAATTACTATTTTTCAATGTAATATTTGTTTATAACTACTTCCTCAACCTACTAAATCACAAAGAATCAATATTTCCCAAATGGGGCCCAATCCCATGACCTCCTATATCGGAGAGCTACTTCATGCCGCTAAAAAGACCACAAGATCATTTACTGGTTCAAGAGTTCATATCCAACAATTAAAAATTTAAAACGAATTTCATTATTTCAAAATAGTTTAACCAAAGAAAATTGCATTGTTTCAAATAATTAAAAATTTACTTCTATCGTCGCATGATAGATTCGAACGCTCGCGGGGAAACACCACGTACTAAGCAGGCACACGCCTTAACCACTCGGCAAAAGCAAAATGTGTGTTTTTGTACTGTATATGAATAAAACGGATTATTATCTTTTTTAGAGATTTTTTCCAACAACTTATTTTGATACAATGTAATATTTGTTTTTAAGTACTTTCTCAACCTACTGAATCACAAAGACTCTCAAACTCATGACGTCCTATTTAGGAGAGCCACTACATGCCACTATAAAGTCCACAAGATCATTTACAGGTTAAAGAGTTAATGTACTTCAATAAAAAGTTTAAAATGAACTTCAATATTTTAAAATAGTTACAAGATTTTATTTTTTATTTTTTGGAATTAACCAAAGAAAATTGCATTTTTCAAATAATTTAAAATTTACTTTTATCGTTGCTTGAGAGATTTGGACTCTCGTTGGGAAAACGCATGTACTTTGCAGGCACACGCCCAAACCACTCGGCTAAAAAAACTTGTGTGTTCTTTTATGGTAGAAAAATCGAAACGGATCATTATTTTTTTTTAGTTTTTTTTTTTCTACAAATTACTATTTTTCATTGAAATATTTGTTTATAACTACTTCCTCAACCTACTAAATCACAAACAATCAATATTTCCCAAATGGGGCCCAATCCCATGACCTCCTATATCGGAGAGCTACTTCATGCCGCTAAAAAGACCACAAGATCATTTACTGGTTAAAGAGTTCATATCCAACAATTAAAAATTTAAAACGAATTTCATTATTTCAAAATAGTTTTTGTATTAACCAAAGAAAATTGCATTGTTTCAAATAATTAAAACTTTACTTCTATCGTCGCATGATAGATTCGAACCCTCACGGGGAAACACCATGTACTAAGCAGGCACACGCCTTAACCACTCGGCCAAAGCAACATGTGTGTTTTTGTATTGTATATGAATAAAATGGATTATTATCTTTTTTAGAGATTTTTTCCAACAACTTACTTTGATACAATGTAACATTTGTTTTTAAGTACTTTCTCAACCTACTGAATCACAAAGACTCTCAAACTCATGACGTCCTATTTAGGAGAGCCACTACATGCCACTATAAAGTCCACAAGATCATTTATTGGTTAAAGAGTTAATGTACTTCAATCAAAAGTTTAAAACGAACTTCAATATTTTAAAATAGTTACAAGATTTTATTTTTTATTTTTTGGAATTAACCAAAGAAAATTGCATTTTTCAAATAATTTAAAATTTACTTTTATCGTTGCTTGAGAGATTTGGACTATCGTTGGGAAAACGCATGTACTTAGCAGGCACACGCCCTAACCACTCGGCTAAAAAAACTTGTGTGTTCTTTTATGGCAGAAAAATCGAAACGGATCATTATTTTTTTTTTAGTTTTTTTTTTCTACAAATTACTCTGTTTCAATGTAATATTTGTTTATAACTACTTCCTTAACTTACTAAATCACAAAGAATCATTATTTCCCAAATGGGGCTCAATCCCATGACCTCCTATATAGGAGAGCTACTCCATGCCGCTAAGAAGACCACAAGATCATTTACTGGTTAAAGAGTTCATATCCTACAATTAAAAATTTAAAATGAATTTCGTTATTTCAAAATAGTTTTTGTATTAACCAAAGAAAATTGCATTGTTTCAAATAATTAAAAAATTTACTTCTATCGTTGCGTGAGATATTCAAACTGGCGCGGGGAAACCCCATGTACTTAGCAGGCACACGCCTTAACCACTCGGCCAAAGCAACATGTGTGTTATTTTATTGTATATGAAAAAAATGGATTAGTATCTTTTTAAGAGATTTTTTCCAACAACTTACTTTGATACAATGTAATATTTGTTTTTAAGTACTTTCTCAACCTACGGAATCACAAAGACTCTCAAACTCATGACGTCCCATTTAGGAGAGCCACTACATGCCTCTAAAAAGTGCACAAGATCATTTACTGGTTTAAGAGTTAATGTACTTCTATAAAAAGTTTATAACGAATTTCAATATTTTAAAATAGTTACAAGATTTTATTTTTTATTTTTTGGAATTAACCAAAGAAAATTGCATTTTCAAATAATTTAAAATTTACTTTTATCGTTGCTTGAGAGATTTGGACTATCGTTGGGAAAACACATGTACTTAGCAGGCACACGCCCTAACCACTCGGCTAAAAAAACTTGTGTGTTCTTTTATGGTAAAAAAATCGAAACGGATCATATTTTTTTTTTGTTTTTTTTTCTACAAATTACTCTGTTGCAATGTAATATTTGTTTATAACTACTTCGTCAACCTACTAAATCACAAAGAATCAATATTTCCCAAATGGGGCTCAATCCCATGACCTCCTATATAGGAGAGTACTTCATGCCGCTAAAAAGATCACAAGATCATTTATTTGGTTAAAGAGTTCATATCCTACAATTAAATGTTTAAAACGAATTTCATTATTTCAAAATAGTTTTTGTATTAACCAAAGAAAATTGCATTGTTACAAATAATTAATAATTTACTTCTATTGTTGCCTGAGAGATTCAAACTCTCGTGGGAAACACCATGTACTAAGCTGGCACACGCCTTAACCACTCGGCCAAAGCAACTTGTATGTTTTTGTATTGTATATGAAAAAACAGATTATTATCTTTTTTTGAGATTTTTTCCAACAACTTACTTTGATACACTGTAATATTTGTTTTTAAGTACTTTTCAACCTACTGAATCACAAAGACTCTCAAACTGTAAGATATATTAAATATAATATATTTAATATAATATGTATAATATATATTAAATATAATATAATATTATCTATATATATATATATATAGATATATTTGAGAGAGAGAGAGAGAGAAGAGAATTGAATTCACATTGACTTGCATTTAGAATGCTTGAATACAAGGACTTATTTTAACTAATGATAATTAACTCAAATATAAAATTAAAGAGTTACATGCTCCAATGTAAGCTAAGCTCATGGACATGTACTGCCACCTATAATTACTTCCCATTATTTTTAACCCAACTAACCATCGATTACTTGGTTTAAATATAATAATACATATTTTATAACACAAACTCATGACGTCCTATTAGGAGAGCCCACTTCATAGCCAATAAAAAGTCCGCTAAGATCATTAACTGTTAAAGACGTTAATGTGCTTCAATCAAAAGTTGTAAAACGAACTTCAATATTTTAAAATAGTTACAATATTTTTTTTATTTTTTTTTTTTGGAACTTAACGCAAAGAAAATTGCGATTGTTTTCAAAAATATAAAAATTTACTTTTATCGTTGCCTGAGAGATTCGAACTCTCAGCGGAAACCCATGTACATAGCAAAGGCACACGCCTTAACCACTCGGCCCAACAACATGTTTGTTATTTTATTGTATATGAAAAAAACGGATTACTATCTTTTTAAGAGATTTTTTCTAATAACTTACTTTGATACAATGTAATATTTGTTTTTTAGTACTTTCTCAACCTACTTGAATCACAAAGACTCTCAAACTCATGACGTCCTATTTAGGTGAGCCACTTCATTCCAATAAAAGTCCACAAGATCATTAACTGTTAAAGAGTTAATGTACTTCAATCAAAAGTTTAAAACGAACTTCAATATTTTAAAATAGTTACAAGTTTTTATTTTTTATTTTTTGAATTAACCAAAGAAAATTGCATTGTTTCAAATAATTTAAAATTTACTTTTATCGTTGCTTGAGGATTTGGACTATCGTTGGCGAAAACGCATGTACTTAGCAGCACACGCCCTAACCACTCGGCTAAAAAACATTGTGTGTTTTTATGGTAGAAAAATCGAAAGGATCATTATTTTTTTTTAGTTTTTTTTTCTACAATTACTCTGTTTCAATGTAATATTTGTTTATAACTACTTCCTCACTACTAAATCACAAAGAATCAATATTTCCCAAATGGGCTCAATCCCATGACCTCCTATATAGGAGAGCTACTTCATGCCGCTAAAAAAGACCACAAGATCATTTACTGGTTAAAGAGATTCATATTCCTACAATTAAAAATTTAAAATGAATTTCTTATTTCAAATAGTTTTTGTATTAACCAAAGAAAATTGCATTGTTTCAAATAATTAAAAAATTTACTTCTATCGTTGCGCTGAGAGATTCGAACTCTCGCGGAGAAACACCATGTTACTAAGCAGGCACACACGCTTAACCACTCGGCCAAAGCAACATGTGTGTTTTTGATTGTATATGAATAAAACGGTTATTATCTTTTTTAGAGATTTTTTCCAACAACTTACTTTGATACAATTAATATTTTGTTTTTAAGTACTTTCTCAACCACTGAATCACAAAGACTCTCAACTCATGACGTCCTATTTAGGAGAGCCACTACATGCCACTATAAAGTCCACAAGATATTTACTGGTTAAAGAGTTAATGTACTTCAATAAAAGTTTAAAACGAACTTCAATATTTTAAAATAGTTACAAGTATTTATTTTTTATTTTTTGGAATAACCAAAGAAAATTGCATTTTTCAAATAATTTAAAATTTACTTTTATCGTGCTTGCTTGAGAGATTTGGACTATCGTTGGGAAAACGCCATGTACTTAGCAGGCACACGCCCTAACCACTCGGCTAAAAAAACTTGTGTGTTCTTTTATGGTAGAAAAATCGAAACGATCATTATTTTTTTTTAGTTTTTTTTTTCTACAAATTACTCTGTTTCAATGTAATATTTGTTTATAACTACTTCCTCAACTACTAAATCACAAAGAATCAATATTTCCCAAATGGGGCTCAATCCCATGACCTCCTATATAGGAGAGCTACTCATGCCGCAAAAAGACCACAAGATCATTTACGGTTAAGAGTTCATATCCTACAATTAAAATTTAAAACGAATTTCGTTATTTCAAAATAGTTTTTGTATTAACCAAGAAATTGCATTGTTTCATATAATAAAAAATTTACTTCTATCGTGCCATGATAGATTCGAACGCTCCGGGAAACACCATGTACTAAGCAGGCACACGCCTTAACCACTCGGCAAGCAACATGTGTGTTTTTGTATTGATATGAATAAAACGGATTATTACTTTTTAGAGATTTTTTCCAACAACTTACTTGATACAATGTAATATTTTTTTTAA
The DNA here is from genome assembly GCF_001879475.1 of Ipomoea nil. Taxonomy (NCBI): domain Eukaryota; kingdom Viridiplantae; phylum Streptophyta; class Magnoliopsida; order Solanales; family Convolvulaceae; genus Ipomoea; species Ipomoea nil. The sequence goes on from NW_017616946.1 coordinate 31,230, forward strand.
GTACTTTCTCACCTACTGAATCACAAAGACTCTCAAACTCATGACGCCTATTTAGGAGAGCCACTACATGCCACATAAAGTCCACAAGATCATTTACTGGTTAAAGAGTTAATGTACTTCAATAAAAAGTTTAAAACGACTTCAATATTTTAAAATAGTTACAGATTTATTTTTTATTTTTGGAATTAACCAAAGAAAATTGCATTTTTCAAATAATTAAAATTTACTTTTATCGTTGCTTGAGAGATTTGGACTTCTCGTGGGAAAACCATGTACTTAGCAGGCACACGCCTAACCACTCGGCTAAAAAACTTGTTTGTGTCTTTTATGGTAGAAAAATCGAAACGGATCATTTTTTTTTTAGTTTTTTTTTTTTCTACAAATTACTCTGTTTCATGTAATTTTGTTTATAACTAATTCCTCAACTACTAAATCACAAGAATCAATATTTCCCAAATGGGGCTCAATCTCATGACCCCTATATGGAGAGCTACTTCATGCCGCTAAAAGACCACAAGATCATTTACTGGTTAAAGAGTTCATATCCTACAATTAAAAATTTAAAACGAATTTCTTATTTCAAAATAGTTTTTGTATTAACCAAAGAAAATTGCATTGTTTTCAAATAATTAAAATATTTACTTCTATCGTTGCCTGAGAAATTCAACTCTCGCGGGAAACCCCATGTACTAGCAGCACACGCCTAACCACTCGGCCAAAGCAACATGTGTGTTATTTTATTGTATATGCAAAAACGGATTACAATCTTTTTTAAGAAATTTTTTCCAATAACTTACTTTGATACAATGTAATATTTGTTTTTTAGTACTTTCTCAACCTACTGAATCACAAAGACTCTCAAACTCATGACGTCCTATTTAGGTGAGCCACTTCATTCCAATAAAAGTCCACAAGATCATTAACTGGTTAAAGAGTTAATGTACTTCAATCAAAAAGTTTAAAACGAACTTCAAATATTTAAAATAGTTACAATATATATATATATATTTTTGGAATTAACCAAAGAAAATTGCATGTTTCAAATAATTTAAAATTTACTTTTATCGTTGCTTGAGAGATTTGGACTCCTGTTGGGAAAACGCATGTACTTAGCAGGCACACGCCCAAACCACTCGGCTAAAAAAACTTGTGTGTTCTTTTATGGTAGAAAAATCGAAAAGGATCATTATTTTTTTTTGTTTTTTTTTTCTACAAATTACTATTTTTCAATGTAATATTTGTTTATAACTACTTCACTAACCTACTAAATCACAAAGAATCAATATTTCCCAAATGGGCCCAATCCATGACCTCCTATATCGGAGAGCTACTTCATCGCCTAAAAAGACCACAAATCATTTACTGGTTAAGAGTTCTTTATCCAACAATTAAAAATTTAAAACGAATTTCATTATTTCAAAATATTTTGTATTAACAAAGAAAATTGCATTGTTTCAAATAATTAAAAATTTACTTCTATCGTCCATGATAGATTCGAACGCTCGCGGGGGAAACACCATGTACTAAGCAGGCACACGCCTTAACCACTCCCAAAGCAACATGTGTGTTTGTATTGTATATGAATAAAAGGATTATTATCTTTTTTAGAGATTTTTTTCCAACAACTTACTTTGATACAATGTAATATTTGTTTTTAAGTACTTTCTCAACCTACTGAATCACAAAGACCTCAAACTCATGACGTCCTATTTAGGAGAGCCACTACATGCCACTAATAAAGTCCACAAGATCATTTACTGGTTAAAGAGTTAATGTACTTCAATAAAAAGTTTAAAACGAACTTCAATATTTTAAAATAGTTACAAGATTTATTTTTATTTTGGAATTAACCAAAGAAAATTGCATTTTTCAAATAATTTAAAATTTACTTTTATCGTTGCTGAGAGATTTGGACTATCGTTGGGAAAACGCATGTACTTAGCAGGCCACGCCCTAACCACTCGGCTAAAAAAACTTGTGTGTTCTTTTATGGTAGAAAATCGAAACGGATCATTATTTTTTTTTAGTTTTTTTTTCTACAAATTTCTTGTTTCAATGTAATATTTGTTTATAACTACTTCCTCAACTACTAAATCACAAAGAATCATATTTCCCAAATGGGGCTCAATCCCATGACCTCCTATAGGAGAGCTACTTCATGCCGCTAAAAAGACCACAAGATCATTTACTGGTTAAAGAGTTCATATCCTACAATTAAAAATTTAAAAGAATTTCTTATTTCAAAATAGTTTTTGTATTAACAAAGAAAATTGCATTGTTTCAAATAATTAAAAAATTACTTCTATCGTTGCCTGAGAGATTCAACTCTCGCGGGGAAACCCATGCACTTAGCAGGCACACGCCTTAACCACTCGGCCAAAGCAACATGTGTGTTATTTTATTGTATATTGCAAAAAACGGATTACTATCTTTTTAAGAGATTTTTTCCAATAACTTACTTTGATACAATGTAATATTTGTTTTTTAGTACTTTCTCAACCTACTGAATCACAAGATCTCAAACTCATGACGTCCTATTTAGGTGAGCCACTTCATTCCAATAAAAAGTCCACAAGATCATTAACTGGTTAAAGAGTTAATGTACTTCAATCAAAAGTTTAAAACGAACTTCAATATTTTAAAATAGTATATAAATATATATATATATATATTTTTTGGAATTAACAAAGAAAATTGCATTTGTTTCAATAATTTTAAAATTACTTTTATCGTTGCTGAGAGATTTGGACTCTCGTTGGGAAAACGCATGTACTTAGCAGGCACACGCCCAAACCACTCGGCTAAAAAACTTGTGTGTTCTTTTATGGTAGAAAAATCGAAAACGGATCATTATTTTTTTTTAGTTTTTTTTTCTACAAATTACTATTTTCAATGTAATATTTGTTTATAACTACTTCCTCAACCTACTAAATCACAAAGAATCAATATTCCCAAATGGGGCCAATCCCATGACCTCCTATATCGGAGAGCTACTTCATGCCGCTAAAAAGACCACAAGATCATTTACTGGTTAAAGAGTTCATATCCACAATTAAAATTTAAAACGAATTTCATTATTTCAAAATAGTTTTTTGTATTAACCAAAGAAAATTGCATTGTTTCAAATAATTAAAAATTTTACTTCTATCGTTGCCTGAGAGATTCGAACTCTCGCGGAAACCATGCCACTTAGCAGGCACACGCCTTAAACCTGGCCAAAAGCAACATGTGTGTTTTTTATTGTATATGCAAAAAAGGATTACTATCTTTTTTAGAGATTTTTTCCAATAACTTATTTGATACAATGTAATATTTGTTTTTTAGTACTTTCTCAACTACTGAATCACAAAGACTCTCAAACTCATGACTTCTATTTAGGTGAGCACTTCATGCCAATAAAAATTCCACAAGATCATTAACTGGTTAAAGAGTTAAGCTACTTCAACAAAAGTTTTAAAACGAACTTCAATATTTTAAAATAGCTTACAAATATATATTATATATTTATTTTTGGAATTAACCAAAGAAAATTGCATTTTTCAAATAATTTAAAATTTACTTTTTATCGTTGCTTGAGAGATTTGGACTCTCGTTGGGAAAACGCATGTACTTAGCAGGCACACGCCCAAACCACTCGCTAAAAAAAATTGTGTGTTCTTTTATGGTAGAAAAATCGAAAGGATCATTATTTTTTTTAGTTTTTTTTTCTACAAATTTCTATTTTTCAATGTAATATTTGTTTATAACTACTTCCTCAACCTACTAAATCACAAAGAATCAATATTTCCCAATATGGGGCCCAATCCAGACCTCCTATATCGGAAGCTACTTCATGCCGCTAAAAGACCACAAGAGCATTTACTGGTTAAAGAGTTCATATCCAACAATTAAAATTTAAAACGAATTTCATTATTTCAAAATAGTTTTTTGTATTAACCAAAGAAAATTGCATTGTTTCAAATAATTAAAATTTACTTCTATCGTCGCCATGATAGATTCTAACCTCCCGGGGAAACACCATGTACTAAGCGGCACACGCCTTAACCACTCGGCCAAAGCAACATGTGTGTTTTTATTGTATATGAATAAAAAGGATTATTATCTTTTTTAGAGATTTTTTCCAACAAACTTACTTTGATACAATGTAAACTTTGTTTTTAGTACTTTTCAACCTACTGAATCACAAAGACTCTCAAACTCATGACTTCCTATTTAGGAGAGCCACTACATGCCACTATAAGTCCACAAGATCATTATACTTGGTTAAAGGTTAATGTACTTCAATAAAAAGTTTAAAACGAACTCAATATTTTAAAATAGTTACAAAATTTTATTTTATTTTTTGGAATTAACCAAAGAAAATTGCATTTTTCAAATAATTTAAAATTTACTTTTATCGTTGCTTGAGAGATTTGACTTATCGTTGGAAAAACGCATGTACTTAGCAGGCACACGCCTAACCACTCGGCTAAAAAACTTGTGTGTTCTTTTATGGTAGAAAAATCGAAACGGATCATTTTTTTTAGTTTTTTTCTAAAAATTATCTGTTCAATGTATATTTTGTTTATAACTACTTCTCCAACATACTAAATCACAAAGAATCAATATTCCCAAATGGGGCCTCAATCCCAGACCTCCCTATATGGAGAGCTACTTCATGCGCTAAAAGACCACAAGATCATTTACTGGTTAAAGAGTTCATATCCAACAATTAAAAAATTAAAACGAATTCATTATTTCAAAATAGTTTTGTATTAACCAAAGAAAATTGCATTGTTTCAAATAATTAAAAAATTTACTTCTATCGTCGCATGATAGATTTCCAACGCTCGCGGGGAAACACCATGTACTAGCCAGGCACACGCCTTAACACTCGGCCAAAGCAACATGTGTGTTTTTGTATTGTATATGAATAAAACGGATTATTATCTTTTTAGAGAATTTTTTCCAACAACTTACTTTGATACAATGTAATATTTGTTTTAAGTACTTTTCTCAACCTACTGAATCACAAAGACTCTCAAACTCATGACGTCCTATTTAGGAGAGCCACTACATGCCACTATTATAAAGTCACAAGATCATTTACTGGTTAAAGAGTTAATGTACTTCAATAAAAAGTTTAAAACGAACTTCAATATTTTAAAATAGTACAATATTTTATATTTTTTGGAATTAACCAAAGAAAATTGCATTTTTCAAAAATTTAAAATTTACTTTATCGTTGCTTGAGAGATTTGGACTCTCGTTGGGAAAACGGATGACTAGCAGGCCACGCCCAAACACTCGGCTAAAAAAACTTGTGTGTTCTTTTATGGTAAGAAAAATCGAAACGGATCATTATTTTTTTTAGTTTTTTTTTTCTACAAATTACTATTTTTCAATGTATATTTGTTTATAACTACTTCTCAACATACTAAATCACAAAGAATCAATATTTCCCAAATGGGCCCAATCCATGACCTCCTATATCGGGAGAGCTACTTCATGCGCTAAAAGACCACAGATCATTACTGGTTAAAGAGTTCATATCCAACAATTAAAAATTTAAAACGAATTTCATTATTTCAAATAGTTTTTGTATTAACCAAAGAAAATTGCATTGTTTCAAAATAATTAAAAATTTACTTCTATCGTCGCATGATAGATTCGAACCTCGCGGGGAACACCATGTACTAAGCTGGCACACGCCTTAACCACTCGCCAAAGCAACATTGTGTTTTTGTATTGTATATAATAAAAGATTATTATCTTTTTAGAATTTTTTCCAACAACTTACTTTGATACAATGTAATATTTGTTTTTAAGTACTTTCTCAACCTACTGAATCACAAAGACTCTCAAACTCATGACGTTCTATTTAGGAGAGCCACTACATGCCACTATAAAGTCCACAAGATCATTTACTGGTTAAAGAGTTAATGTACTTCAATAAAAAGTTTAAAACGAACTCAATATTTTAAAATAGTTACAAGATTTTATTTTTTATTTTTTGGAATTAACCAAAGAAAATGCATTGTTCAAATAATTTAAAATTTACTTTTTATCGGTTGCTTGAGAGATTTGGACTCTCGTTGGGAAAACGCATGTACTTAGCAGCCACACGCCCTAACCACTCGCTAAAAAACTTGTGTGTTTTTATGGTTAGAAAATCGAACGGATCATTATTTTTAGTTTTTTTTTTTTCTACAAACTACTCTTTTCAATGTAATATTGTTATAACTACTTCCTCAACATACTAAATCACAAAGAATCAATATTTCCCAAATGGCTCAATCCATGACCTCCTATATAGGAGAGCCTACTTCATGCCGCCTAAAAGACCACAAGATCATTTATTACTGTTAAAGAGTTATATCTACAATTAAAAATTTAAAATGAATTTCGTTATTTCAAAATAGTTTTGTATTAACCAAGAAAATTGCATTGTTTCAAATAATTTAAAAATTTACTTCTATCGTTGCTGAGAGATTCAAACTCTGCGCGGGAAACCCCATGTACTAGGCAGGCACACGCCTTAACCACTCGGCCAAAGCAACATGTGTGTTATTTTATTGTATATGAAAAAAACGGATTAGTATCTTTTAATAGATTTTTTCCAACAATTACTTTGATACAATGTAATATTGTTTTTAAGTACTTTCTCAACCTACGGAATCACAAAGACTCTCAAACTCATGACGTCCCATTTAGGAGAGCCACTACATGCCTCTAAAAGTGCACAGATCATTTACTGGTTTAAAGTAATGTACTTCATATAAAAGTTTTAAACGAATTTCAATATTTAAAATAGTTTACAAGATTTTATTTTTTATTTTTTGCGAATTAACCAAAGAAAATTGCATTTTTGAAATAATTTAAATTTACTTATCGTTGCTTGATAGATTGTGGACAATCGCTTGGGGAAAACACATGTACTTAGCAGAGCCACACGCCCTAAAACCACTACGGCTAAAAAAACTTGTGTGTTCTTTTATGTAATAAATTCGAAACGGTCATTATTTTTTTTTTAGTTTTTTTTTTTTCTACAAATTACTCTGTTGCATGTAATATTTGTTATTAACTACTTCCTGCAAAGTACCTAAATCACAAAGAATCAATATTTCCAAATGGGGCTCAATTCCATGACCTCCTATATAGGAGAGCTACTTCATGCCGCTAAAAAACCACAAGATCATTTATTGCGTTAAAGAGTTCATATCCTACAATTAAAATTTTAAAAACGAATTTCTTAATTTCAAATAGTTTTTGTATTAACCAAAGAAAATTGCATTGTTTCAAATAATTAAATAATTTACTTCTATGTGTGCCTGAGAGATTCAAACATCTCGCGCGGGAAATACGCCGTGTACTAAGCGGCCACAACGCCTAACACTCGGCCAAAGCAACTATGTTGTTTTTGTATTGTATATGAATAAAATGGATTATTATCTTTTTTAGAGATTTTTCAAAACTTACTTTGATACAATGTAATATTTGTTTTTTAATACTTTCTCAACCTACTGAATCACAAGACTCTCAAACTCATGACGTCCTATTTAGAGAGCACTTCATGCCACTAAAAAGTCCACAAGATCATTAACTGTTAAACGGTTAATGTCTTCAATCAAAAGTTTAAACGAACTTCATATTTTATAAATTAGTACAATATTTTTTTTTATTTTTTTTTTGGAATTAACCAAAGAAAATTGCATTTTTCAAATAATTTAAATTTACTTTTATCGTTGCTTGAGAGATTTGGACTTCGTTGGGAAAACGATGTACTGAGACGGCACACGCCTTAACACCGGCACAAAGCAACATGTGTTTATTATTATTGTATATGAAAAAAAACAGAATTACTATCTTTCTAAGAGTATTTCTTTATTCCACACAATCT
>NW_017616946.1:39133-53143 GCF_001879475.1 Ipomoea nil
CTGTTGCAGAGAGATTGTACTGTATGATTGAATAAACGGATTATTATCTTTTTTAGAGATTTTTCCAACAACTTATTTGATACAATGTAATATTTGTTTTAAGTACTTTCTCAACCTACTTGAATCACAAAGACTCTCAAACTCATGACGTCCTATTTAGGCTGAGCCACTTCATTCAATAAAAAGTCCCCAAGATCATTTACTGGTTAAGAGTTAATGTACTTCAATAAAAAGTTTAAAACGAACTTCAATATTTTAAAATATTACAAGATTTTTATTTTTTATTTTTTGGAATTAACCAAAGAAAATTGCATTTTTCAAATAATTTAAAATTTACTTTTATCGTTGTGCTTGAGAGATTTGGACTCTCGTTGGGAAAACGCATGTCTTGCAGGCCACACGCCCAACCACTCGCTAAAAAAATGTGTGTTCTTTTATGGTAGAAAAATCGAAACGGAATCATTATTTTTTTTTAGTTTTTTTTTTTCCTACAAATTACTCTGTTTTCAATGTAATATTTGTTTATAACTACTTCTCTAACTACTAAATCACAAAGAATCATATTCCCAAATGGGGCTCAATCCATGACCTCCTATATAGGAGAGCTACTTCATGCGCTAAAAAGACCACAAGATCATTTACTGGTTAAAGAGTTCATATCTACAATTAAAAATTTAAAACGAATTTCTTATTTCAAAATAGTTTTTGTATTAACCAAAGAAAATTGCATTGTTTCAATAATTAAAAAATTTACTTCTATCGTTGCCTGAGAGATTCAAACTCGCGGGGAAACCCATGTACTTAGCAGGCACACGCCTTAACCACTCGGCGCCAAAGCAAAATGTGTGTTATTGTATTGTATATGAAAAAAACGGATTATATCTTTTTAAGAGATTTTTTTCCAACAACTTACTTTGATACAATGTAATATTTGTTTTTTAAGTCTTTCTCAACCTACTGAATCACAAAGATCTCAAACTCATGACGTCCATTTAGGAGAGCCACTACATGCCTATAAAACGCACAAGATCATTACTGTTTAAAGAGTTAATGTACTTCATAAAAAGTTTAAAACGAACTTCAATATTTTTAAAATAGTTACAAGATTTATTTTTATTTTTTGGAATTAACCAAAGAAAATTGCATTTTTCAAATAATTTAAAATTTACTTTTATCGTTGCTTGAGAGATTTGGACTCTCGTTGGGAAAACGCATGTACTTAGCAGGCACACGCCCAACCACTCGGCTAAAAAAACTTGTGTGTTCTTTTATGGTAGAAAAATCGAAACGGCATCATTATTTTTTTTTAGTTTTTTTTTCTACAAATTATATTTTTCAATGTAAATTTGTTTTTAACTACTTCCTCAACTACTAAATCACAAAGAATCAATATTTCCAAATGGGGTCCAATCCATGACCTCTATATACGGAGAGCTACTTCATGCCGCTAAAAAGACCACAAGATCATTTACTGGTTAAAGAGTTCATATCTACAATTAAAATTTAAAACGAATTTCATTATTTCAAAATAGTTTTTTTTATTAACAAAGAAAATTGCATTGTTTCAATAATTAAAATATTACTTCTATCGTTGCCTGAGAATTCAATCCGCGGGGAAAACCCATGCACTTAGCAGGCACACGCCTTAACCACTCGCCAAAGCAACATGTGTGTTATTTTATTGTATATTCAAAAAAACGGATTACTATCTTTTTAAGAGATTTTTTCAATAACATACTTTGATACAATGTAATATTTGTTTTTTAGTACTTTCTCAACCTACTGAATCACAAAGACTCTCAAACTCATGACGTCCTATTTAGGTGAGCCACTCATTCAATAAAAAAGTCCACAAGATCATTAACTGGTTAAAGAGTTAATGTACTTTCAATCAAAAGTTTAAAACGAACTTCAATATTTTAAAATAGTTACAAGATTTTATTTTTATTTTTGGAATTAACAAAGAAAATTGCATGTTTTCAAATAATTTAAAATTATCTTTTATCGTGTTGCTTGAGAGATTTGGACTATCGTTGGGATAAACGCATTGTACTTAGCAGGCACACGCCAATCTAAAAACTCAATTTTGGCTAAAAAAACTTTGTGTTCTTTTATGGAGAAAAATCGAAACGATCATATTTTTTTTTTATGCACTGACTTTCTGTTGTTTTTTTTTTCTACAAATTACTCTGTTTCAATGTAATATTTGTTTATAACTACTTCCTTAACTTACTAAATCACAAAGAATCATTATTTCCCAAATGGGGCTCAATCCCATGACCTCCTATATAGGAGAGCTACTTCATGCCGCTAAAAAGACCACAAGATCATTTACTGTTAAAGAGTTCATATCCTACAATTAAAAATTTAAAATGAATTTCGTTATTTCAAAATAGTTTTTGTATTAACCAAAGAAAAATTGCATTGTTTCAAATAATTAAAAAATTTACTTCTATCGTTGCCTGAGATATTCAAACTGCGGGGGAAACCCCATGTACTTAGCAGGCACACGCCTTAACCACTCGGCCAAAGCAACATGTGTGTTATTTTATTGTATATGAAAAAAATGGATTAGTATCTTTTTAAGAGATTTTTCCAACAACTTACTTTGATACAATGTAATATTTGTTTTTAAGTACTTTCTCAACCTACGGAATCACAAAGACTCTCAAACTCATGACGTCCCATTTAGGAGAGCCACTACATGCCTCTAAAAAGTCACAAGATCATTTACTGGTTTAAGAGTTAATGTACTTCTATAAAAAGTTTAAAACGAATTTCAATATTTTAAAATAGTTACAAGATTTTATTTTTTATTTTTGGAATTAACCAAAGAAAATTGCATTTTTCAAATAATTTAAAATTTACTTTTATCGTTGCTTGAGAGATTTGGACTATCGTTGGAAAACACATTACTTAGCAGGCACACGCCCTAACCACTCGGCTAAAAAAAACTTGTGTGTTTTTATGGTAGAAAAATCGAAACGGATCATTATTTTTTTTTAGTTTTTTTTTCTACAAATTACTCTGTTGCAATGTAATATTTGTTTATAACTACTTCGTCAACCTACTAAATCACAAAGAATCAATATTTCCCAAATGGGGCTCAATCCTGACCTCCTATATAGGAGAGCTACTTCATGCCGCTAAAAAGACCACAAGATCATTTATTGGTTAAAGAGTTCATATCCTACAATTAAATGTTTAAAACGAATTTCATTATTTCAAAATAGTTTTTGTATTAACCAAAGAAAATTGCATTGTTACAAATAATTAATAATTTACTTCTATTGTTGCCTGAGAGATTCAAACTCTCGCAGGGAAACACCATGTACTAACTGGCACACGCCTTAACCACTCGGCCAAAGCAACTTGTATGTTTTTGTATTGTATATGAAAAAACAGATTATTATCTTTTTTTGAGATTTTTTCCAACAACTTACTTTGATACACTGTAATATTTGTTTTTAAGTACTTTCTCAACCTACTGAATCACAAAGACTCTCAAACTGTTAAGATATATTAAATATAATATATTTAATATAATATATATTAAATATAATATAATATATCTATAATATATATAGTAATATATATTTGAGAAGAGAGAGAGAGAAGGAGAATTGAATTCACTTGATTGATTTAGAATGCTTGAATACAAGGACTATTTATACTAATGATAATTAACTCAAATACTAAAATTAAGGAGTTAATGCTCCATGTAAAGCTAACATCATGGACATGTACTGCACCTATAATTACTCCCATTATTTTTAACCCAACTAACTCATCTTACTTGGTTTAATATAATAATAATATTATTATAACACAAACTCATGACGTCCTATTTAGGAGAGCCACTTCATGCCACTAAAAAGTCCGCAAGATCATTAACTGGTTAAAGAGTTAATGTGCTTCAATCAAAAGTTTAAAACGAACTTCAATATTTTAAAATAGTTACAATATTTTTTTTATTTTTTTTTTTTGGAATTAACCAAAGAAAATTGCATTGTTTCAAATAATTAAAAAATTTACTTTTATCGTTGCCTGAGAGATTCGAACTCTCATGGGGAAATCCCATGTACATAGCAAGCACACGCCTTAACCACTCGGCCAAAGCAACATGTTTGTTATTTTATTGTATATGAAAAAAACGGATTACTATCTTTTTAAGAGATTTTTTCTAATAACTTACTTTGATACAATGTAATATTTGTTTTTTAGTACTTTCTCAACCTACTGAATCACAAAGACTCTCAAACTCATGACGTCCTATTTAGGTGAGCCACTTCATTCCAAAAAAAGTCCACAAATCATTAACTGGTTAAAGAGTTAATGTACTTCAATCAAAAGTTTAAAACGAACTTCAATATTTTAAAATAGTTACAAGTTTTTATTTTTTATTTTTGGAATTAACCAAAGAAAATTGCATTTTTCAAATAATTTAAAATTTACTTTTATCGTTGCTTGAGGGATTTGGACTATCGTTGGGAAAACGCATGTACTTAGCAGGCACACGCCCTAACCACTCGGCTAAAAAAACTTGTGTGTTCTTTTATGGTAGAAAAATCGAAATGGATCATTATTTTTTTTTAGTTTTTTTTTTTTCTACAAATTTCTCTGTTTCAATGTAATATTTGTTTATAACTACTTCCTCAACATACTAAATCACAAAGAATCAATATTTCCCGAATGGGGCTCAATCCCCATGACCTCCTATATAGGAGAGCTACTTCATGCCGCTAAAAAGACCACAAGATCATTTACTGGTTAAAGAGTTCATATCCTACAATTAAAAATTTAAAATGAATTTCGTTATTTCAAAATAGTTTTTGTATTAACCAAAGAAAATTGCATTGTTTCAAATAATTAAAAAATTTACTTCTATCGTTGCCTGAGAGATTCGAACTCTCGCGGAGAAAACACCATGTACTAAGCAGGCACACACCTTAACCACTCGGCCAAAGCAACATGTGTGTTTTTGAATTGTATATGAATAAAACGGTTTTTATTATCTTTTTTAGAGATTTTTTCCAAACAACTTAATTTGATACAATATAATATTTGTTTTTAAGTACTTTCTCAACCAACTGAATCACAAAGACTCTCAAACTCATGACGTCCTATTTAGGAGAGCCACTACATGCCACTATAAAGTCCACAAGATTATTTACTGGTTAAAGAGTTAATGTACTTCAATAATAAGTTTAAAACGAACTTCAATATTTTAAAATAGTTACAAGATTTTATTTTTTATTTTTTGGAATTAACCAAAGAAAATTGCATTTTTCAAATAATTTAAAATTTACTTTTATCGTTGCTTGCTTGAGAGATTTGGACTATCGTTGGGAAAACGCATGTACTTAGCAGGCACACGCCCTAACCACTCGGCTAAAAAACTTGTGTGTTCTTTTATGGTAGAAAAATCGAAACGGATCATTATTTTTTTTTTAGTTTTTTTTTTCTACAAATTACTCTGTTTCAATGTAATATTTGTTTATAACTACTTCCTCAACATACTAAATCACAAAGAATCAATATTTCCCAAATGGGGGCTCAATCCCATGACCTCCTATATAGGAGAGCTACTTCATGCCGCAAAAAAGACCACAAGATCATTTACTGGTTAAAGAGTTCATATCCTACAATTAAAATTTTAAAACGAATTTCGTTATTTCAAATAGTTTTTGTATTAACCAAAGAAAATTGCATTGTTTCATATAATAAAAAATTTACTTCTATCGTCGCATGATAGATTCGAACGCTCACGGGGAAACACCATGTACTAAGCAGGCACACGCCTTAACCACTCGGGCAAAGCAACATGTGTGTTTTTGTATTGTATATGAATAAAACGGATTATTAACTTTTATAGAGATTTTTTCCAAACAACTTACTTTTGATACAATGTAATATTTTTTTTTAAGTACTTTCTCAACCTACTGAATCACAAAGACTCTCAAACTCATGACGCCCTATTTAGGAGAGCCACTACATGCCACTATAAGTCCACAAGATCATTTACTGGTTAAAGAGTTAATGTACTTCAATAAAAAGTTTAAAACGAACTTCAATATTTTAAAATAGTTACAAGATTTTATTTTTTATTTTTTGGAATTAACCAAAGAAAATTGCATTTTTCAAATAATATAAAATTTACTTTTATCGCTGCTTGAGAGATTTGGACTCTCGTTGGGAAAACACATGTACTTAGCAGGCACACGCCCTAACCACTCGGCTAAAAAAACTTGTGTGTTCTTTTATGGTAGAAAAATCGAAACGGATCATTTTTTTTTTAGTTTTTTTTTTTTTCTACAAATTACTCTGTTTCATTGTAATGTTTGTTTATAACTAATTCCTCAACCTACTAAATCACAAAGAATCAATATTTCCCAAATGGGGCTCAATCTCATGACCACCTATATCGGAGAGCTACTTCATGCCGCTAAAAAGACCACAAGATCATTTACTGGTTAAAGAGTTCATATCCTACAATTAAAAATTTAAAACGAATTTCATTATTTCAAAATAGTTTTTGTATTAACCAAAGAAAATTGCATTGTTTCAAATAATTAAAATATTTACTTCTATCGTTGCCTGAGAAATTCAAACTCTCGCGGGGAAACCCCATGTACTTAGCAGGCACACGCCTTAACCACTCGGCCAAAGCAACATGTGTGTTATTTTATTGTATATGCAAAGAACGGATTACAATCTTTTTAAGAAATTTTTTCCAATAACTTACTTTGATACAATGTAATATTTGTTTTTTAGTACTTTCTCAACCTACTGAATCACAAAGACTCTCAAACTCATGACGTCCTATTTAGGTGAGCCACTTCATTCCAATAAAAAGTCCACAAGATCATTAACTGGTTAAAGAGTTAATGTACTTCAATCAAAAGTTTAAAACGAACTTCAAAATATTAAAATAGTTACAATATATATATATATTTTTGGAATTAACCAAAGAAAATTGCATTGTTTCAAATAATTTAAAATTTACTTTTATCGTTGCTTGAGAGATTTGGACTCTCGTTGGGAAAACGCATGTACTTAGCAGGCACACGCCCAAACCACTCGGCTAAAAAAACTTGTGTGTTCTTTTATGGTAGAAAAATCGAAATGGATCATTATTTTTTTTTGGTTTTTTTTTTCTACAAATTACTATTTTTCAATGTAATATTTGTTTATAACTACTTCCTCAACCTACTAAATCACAAAGAATCAATATTTCCCAAATGGGGCCCAATCCCATGACCTCCTATATCGGAGAGCTACTTCATGCCGCTAAAAAGACCACAACATCATTTACTGGTTAAAGAGTTCTTATCCAACAATTAAAAATTTAAAACGAATTTCATTATTTCAAAATAGTTTTTGTATTAACCAAAGAAAATTGCATTGTTTCAAATAATTAAAAATTTACTTCTATCGTCCCATGATAGATTCGAACGCTCGCGGGGAAACACCATGTACTAAGCAGGCACACGCCTTAACCACTCAACCAAAGCAACATGTGTGTTTTTGTATTGTATATGAATAAAATGGATTATTATCTTTTTTAGAGATTTTTTCCAACAACTTACTTTGATACAATGTAATATTTGTTTTTAAGTACTTTCTCAACCTACTGAATCACAAAGACTCTCAAACTCATGACGTCCTATTTAGGAGAGCCACTACATGCCACTATAAAGTCCACAAGATCATTTACTGGTTAAAGAGTTAATGTACTTCAATAAAAAGTTTAAAACGAACTTCAATATTTTAAAATAGTTACAAGATTTTATTTTTTATTTTTTGGAATTAACCAAAGAAAATTGCATTTTTCAAATAATTTAAAATTTACTTTTATCGTTGCTTGAGAGATTTGGACTATCGTTGGGAAAACGCATGTACTTAGCAGGCACACGCCCTAACCACTCGGCTAAAAAAACTTGTGTGTTCTTTTATGGTAGAAAAATCGAAACGGATCATTATTTTTTTTTAGTTTTTTTTTTCTACAAATTTCTCTGTTTCAATGTAATATTTGTTTATAACTACTTCCTCAACATACTAAATCACAAAGAATCATTATTTCCCAAATGGGGCTCAATCCCATGACCTCCTATATAGGAGAGCTACTTCATGCCGCTAAAAAGACCACAAGATCATTTACTGGTTAAAGAGTTCATATCCTACAATTAAAAATTTAAAATGAATTTCGTTATTTCAAAATAGTTTTTGTATTAACCAAAGAAAATTGCATTGTTTCAAATAATTAAAAAACTTACTTCTATCGTTGCCTGAGAGATTCAAACTCTCGCGGGGAAACCCCATGCACTTAGCAGGCACACGCCTTAACCACTCGGCCAAAGCAACATGTGTGTTATTTTATTGTATATGCAAAAAACGGATTACTATCTTTTTAAGAGATTTTTTCCAATAACTTACTTTGATACAATGTAATATTTGTTTTTTAGTACTTTCTCAACCTACTGAATCACAAAGATTCTCAAACTCATGACGTCCTATTTAGGTGAGCCACTTCATTCCAATAAAAAGTCCACAAGATCATTAACTGGTTAAAGAGTTAATGTACTTCAATCAAAAGTTTAAAACGAACTTCAATATTTTAAAATAGATAAAATATATATATATATATTTTTTGGAATTAACCAAAGAAAATTGCATTGTTTCATATAATTTAAAATTTACTTTTATCGTTGCTTGAGAGATTTGGACTCTCGTTGGGAAAACGCATGTACTTAGCAGGCACACGCCCAAACCACTCGGCTAAAAAAACTTGTGTGTTCTTTTATGGTAGAAAAATCGAAACGGATCATTATTTTTTTTTAGTTTTTTTTTCTACAAATTACTATTTTTCAATGTAATATTTGTTTATAACTACTTCCTCAACCTACTAAATCACAAAGAATCAATATTTCCCAAATGGGGCCCAATCCCATGACCTCCTATATCGGAGAGCTACTTCATGCCGCTAAAAAGACCACAAGATCATTTACTGGTTAAAGAGTTCATATCCAACAATTAAAAATTTAAAACGAATTTCATTATTTCAAAATAGTTTTTGTATTAACCAAAGAAAATTGCATTGTTTCAAATAATTAAAATATTTACTTCTATCGTTGCCTGAGAGATTCGAACTCTCGCGAAGAAACCCCATGCACTTAGCAGGCACACGCCTTAACCACTCGGCCAAAGCAACATGTGTGTTATTTTATTGTATATGCAAAAAATGGATTACTATCTTTTTAAGAGATTTTTTCCAATAACTTACTTTGATACAATGTAATATTTGTTTTTTAGTACTTTCTCAACCTACTGAATCACAAAGACTCTCAAACTCATGACTTTCTATTTAGGTGAGCACTTCATTCCAATAAAAATTCCACAAGATCATTAACTGGTTAAAGAGTTAATGTACTTCAATCAAAAGTTTAAAACGAACTTCAATATTTTAAAATAGTTACAATATATATATATATATATATATATATTTTGGAATTAACCAAAGAAAATTGCATTGTTTCAAATAATTTAAAATTTACTTTTATCGTTGCTTGAGAGATTTGGACTCTCGTTGGGAAAACGCATGTACTTAGCAGGCACACGCCCAAACCACTCGGCTAAAAAATTTGTGTGTTCTTTTATGGTAGAAAAAATCGAAATGGATCATTATTTTTTTTTAGTTTTTTTTTCTACAAATTTCTATTTTTCAATGTAATATTTGTTTATAACTACTTCCTCAACCTACTAAATCACAAAGAATCAATATTTCCCAATTGGGGCCCAATCCCACGACCTCCTATATCGGAGAGCTACTTCATGCCGCTAAAAAGACCACAAGATCATTTACTGGTTAAAGAGTTCATATCCAACAATTAAAAATTTAAAACGAATTTCATTATTTCAAAATAGTTTTTGTATTAACCAAAGAAAATTGCATTGTTTCAAATAATTAAAAATTTACTTCTATCGTCGCATGATAGATTCTAACGCTCGCGGGGAAACCCATGTACTAGCTGGCACACGCCTTAACCACTCGGCCAAAGCAACATGTGTGTTTTTGTATTGTATATGAATAAAACGGATTATTATCTTTTTTAGAGATTTTTTCCAACAACTTACTTTGATACAATGTAATATTTGTTTTTAAGTACTTTATCAACCTACTGAATCACAAAGACTCTCAAACTCATGACTTCCTATTTAGGAGAGCCACTACATGCCACTATAAAGTCCACAAGATCATTTACTGGTTAAAGAGTTAATGTACTTCATAAAAAGTTTAAAACGAACTTCAATATTTTAAAATAGTTACAAGATTTTATTTTTTATTTTTTGGAATTAACCAAAGAAAATTGCATTTTTCAATAATTTAAAATTTACTTTTATCGTTGCTTGAGAGATTTTGGACTATCGTTGGAAAAACGCATGTACTTAGCAGGCACACGCCCTAACCACTCGGCTAAAAAACTTGTGTGTTCTTTTATGGTAGAAAAAATCGAAACGGATCATTTTTTTTTAGTTTTTTTTTCCTAAAAATTACTCTGTTTCAATGTAGTATTTGTTTATAACTACTTCTCAACATACTAAATCACAAAGAATCAATATTTCCCAAATGGGGCTCAATCCATGACCTCCTATATCGGAGAGCTACTTCATGCCGCTAAAAAGACCACAAGATCATTTACTGGTTTAAAGAGTTCATATCCAACAATTAAAAATTTAAAACGAATTTCATTATTTCAAAATAGTTTTTGTATTAACCAAAGAAAATTGGCATTGTTTCAAATAATTAAAAATTTACTTCTATCGTCGCATGATAGATTCGAACGGCTCGCGGGAACACCATGTACTAAGCTGGCACACGCCTTAACCACTCGGCCAAAGCAACATGTGTGTTTTTGTATTGTATATGAATAAAACGGATTATTATCTTTTTTAGAGATTTTTCCAACAACTTACTTTGATAACAATGTAATATTTGTTTTTAAGTACTTTCTCAACCTACTGAATCACAAAGACTCTCAAACTCATGACGTCCTATTTAGGAGAGCCACTACATGCCACTATAAAGTCCACAAGATCATTTACTGGTTAAAGAGTTAATGTACTTCAATAAAAAGTTTAAAACGAACTTCAATATTTTAAAATAGTTACAATATATATATATTATTTTTTGGAATTAACCAAAGAAAATTGCATTGTTTCAAATAATTTAAAATTTACTTTTATCGTTGCTTGAGAGATTTGGACTCTCGTTGGGAAAACGCATGTACTTAGCAGGCACACGCCCAACCACTCGGCTAAAAAAACTTGTGTGTTCTTTTATGGTAGAAAAATCGAAACGGATCATTATTTTTTTTTTAGTTTTTTTTTTTCTACAAATTACTATTTTTCAATGTAATATTTGTTTATAACTACTTCCTCAACATACTAAATCACAAAGAATCAATATTTCCCAAATGGGGCCCAATCCCATGACCTCCTATATCGGAGAGCTACTTCATGCCGCTAAAAAGACCACAAGATCATTTACTGGTTAAAGAGTTCATATCCA
Organism: Ipomoea nil; assembly: GCF_001879475.1. NCBI lineage: Eukaryota > Viridiplantae > Streptophyta > Magnoliopsida > Solanales > Convolvulaceae > Ipomoea > Ipomoea nil. The sequence goes on from NW_017616946.1 coordinate 50,703, forward strand.
ACAATTAAAAATTTAAAACGAATTTCATTATTTCAAAATAGTTTTTGTATTAACCAAAGAAAATTGCATTGTTTCAAATAATTAAAAATTTACTTCTATCGTCGCATGATAGATTCGAACTCGCGGGAAACACCATGTACTAAGCTGGCACACGCCTTAACCACTCGCCAAAGCAACATGTGTGTTTTTGTATTGTATATGAATAAAACGGATTATTATCTTTTTAGAGATTTTTTCCAACAACTTACTTTGATACAATGTAATATTTGTTTTTAAGTACTTTCTCAACCTACTGAATCACAAAGACTCTCAAACTCATGACGTCTATTTAGGAGAGCCACTACATGCCACTATAAAGTCCACAAGATCATTTACTGGTTAAAGAGTTAATGTACTTCAATAAAAAGTTTAAAACGAACTTCAATATTTTAAAATAGTTACAAGATTTTATTTTATTTTTTGGAATTAACCAAAGAAAATTGCATTTTCAAATAATTTAAAATTTACTTTTATCGTTGCTTGAGAGATTTGGACTCTCGTTGGGAAAACGCATGTACTTAGCAGCCACCGCCCTAACCACTCGGCTAAAAAACTTGTGTGTTCTTTTATGGTAGAAAAATCGAAACGGATCATTATTTTTTTTTTTAGTTTTTTTTTTTTCTACAAATACTCTGTTTCAATGTAATATTAGTTTATAACTACTTCCTCAACTTACTAAATCACAAAGAATCAATATTTCCCAAATGGGGCTCAATCCCATGACCTCCTATATAGGAGAGACTACTTCATGCCGCTAAAAAGACCACAAGATCATTTACTGGTTAAAGAGTTCATATCCTACAATTAAAAATTTAAAATGAATTTCGTTATTTCAAAATAGTTTTTGTATTAACCAATGAAAATTGCATTGTTTCAAATAATTAAAAAATTTACTTCTATCGTTGCCTGAGAGATTCAAACTCTCGCGGGGAAACCCCATGTACTTAGCAGGCACACGCCTTAACCACTCGGCCAAGCAACATGTGTGTTATTTTATTGTATATGAAAAAAACGGATTAGTATCTTTTTAAGAGATTTTTTCCAACAACTTACTTTGATACAATGTAATATTTGTTTTTAAGTACTTTCTCAACCTACGGAATCACAAAGACTCTCAAACTCATGACGTCCCATTTAGGAGAGCCACTACATGCCTCTAAAAAGTGCACAAGATCATTTACTGGTTTAAGAGTTAATGTACTTCATAAAAGTTTAAAACGAATTTCAATATTTAAAATAGTTACAAGATTTTATTTTTTATTTTTGGAATTAACCAAAGAAAATTGCATTTTTCAAATAATTTAAAATTTACTTTTATCGTTGCTTGATAGATTTGGACTATCGTTGGGAAAACACATGTACTTAGCAGGCACACGCCTAACCACTCGGCTAAAAAAACTTGTGTGTTCTTTTATGGTAGAAAATTCGAAACGGATCATTATTTTTTTTTTAGTTTTTTTTTTTCTACAAATTACTGTTGCAATGTAATATTTGTTTATAACTACTTCCTCAACAGACTAAATCACAAAGAATCAATATTTCCCAAATGGGGCTCAATTCCATGACCTCCTATATAGAGGCTACTTCATGCCGCTAAAATACCACAAGATCATTTATTGGTTAAAGAGTTCATATCCTACAATTAAATGTTTAAAACGAATTTCATTATTTCAAAATAGTTTTTGTATTAACAAAGAAAATTGAATTGTTACAAATAATTAATAATTTACTTCTGTTGTTGCCTGAGAGATTCAAACTCTCGCGGGAAACGCCGTGTACTAAGCTGGCACACGCCTTAACCACTCGGCCAAAGCAACTTGTGTGTTTTTGTATTGTATATGAAAAAACAGATTATTATCTTTTTTGAGATTTATTCCAACAACTTACTTTGATACACTGTAATTTTGTTTTTAAGTACTTTCTCAACCTACTGAATCACAAAGACTCTCAACTCATGACGTCCTATTTAGGAGAGCCTTCATGCACTAAAAAGTCCGCAAGATCATTAACTGGTTAAAGAGTTAATGTGCTTCAAAAAAAGTTTAAAACGAACTTCAATATTTTAAAATAGTTACAATATTTTTTTTATTTTTTTTTTTTGGAATTAACCAAAGAAAATTGCATTGTTTCAAATAATTTAAAATTTACTTTTATCGTTGCTTGAGAGATTTGGACTCTCGTTGGGAAACGCATGTACTTAGCAGCACACGCCTTAACCACTCGGCCAAAGCAACATGTGTGTTATTTTTATTGTATATGAAAAAAACAGATTACTATCTTTTTAAGAGATTTTTTCCAACAACTTACTTTGATACAATGTAATATTTGTTTTTTAGTACTTTCTCAACCTACTGAATCACAAAGACTCTCAAACTATGACGTCCTATTTAGGAGAGCCACTA
>NW_017616946.1:56782-90223 GCF_001879475.1 Ipomoea nil
TTCAAATAATTAAAAATTTACTTCAATCGTCGCATGATAGATTCGAACGCTCGCGGGGAAACACCATGTACTAAGCTGGCACACGCCTTAACCTCTCGATCAAAGCAACATGTGTGTTTTTATTGTATATGAAAAAAACGGATTATTATCTTTTTAAGAGATTTTTTCCAACAACTTACTTTGATACAATGTAATATTTGTTTTTAAGTACTTTCTCAACCTACTGAATCACAAAGACTCTCAAACTCATGACGTCCCATTTAGGAGAGCCACTACATGCCACTATAAAGTGCCACAAGATCATTTACTGGTTAAAGAGTTAATGTACTTCAATAAAAAGTTTAAAACGAACTTCAATATTTTAAAATAGTTACAAGATTTTATTTTTTATTTTTTGGAATTAACCAAAGAAAATTGCATTTTTCAAATAATTTAAAATTTACTTTTATCGTTGCTTGAGAGATTTGGACTCTCGTTGGGAAAACACATGTACTTAGCAGGCCACACGCCCAAACCACTCGGCTAAAAAAACTTGTGTGTTCTTTTATGGTAGAAAAATCGAAACGGATCATTATTTTTTTTTAGTTTTTTTTTTCTACAAATTACTATTTTTCAATGTAATATTTGTTTATAACTACTTCCTCAACCTACTAAATCACAAAGAATCAATATTTCCCAAATGGGGCCCAATCCCATGACCTCCTATATCGGAGAGCTACTTCATGCCGCTAAAAAGACCACAAGATCATTTACTGGTTAAAGAGTTCATATCCTACAATTAAAAATTTAAAACGAATTTCATTATTTCAAAATAGTTTTTGTATTAACCAAAGAAAATTGCATTGTTTCAAATAATTAAAATATTTACTTCTATCGTTGCCTGAGAGATTCGAACTCTCGCGGAGAAACCCCATGTACTTAGCAGGCACACGCCTTAACCACTCGGCCAAAGCAACATGTGTGTTATTTTATTGTATATGAAAAAACGGATTACTATCTTTTTAAGAGATTTTTTCCAATAACTTACTTTGATACAATGTAATATTTGTTTTTAAGTACTTTCTCAACCTACTGAATCACAAAGACTCTCAAACTCATGACGTCCTATTTAGGAGAGCCACTACATGCCACTAAAAAGTCCACAAGATCATTTACTGGTTAAAGAGTTAATGTACTTCAATCAAAAGTTTAAAACGAACTTCAATATTTTAAAATAGTTACAATATTTTATTTTTTTTTTTGGAATTAACCAAAGAAAATTGCATTGTTTCAAATAATTTAAAATTTACTTTTATCGTTGCTTGAGAGATTTGGACTCTCGTTGGGAAAACGCATGTACTTAGCAGGCACACGCCCAAACCACTCGGCTAAAAAAACTTGTGTGTTCTTTTATGGTAGAAAAATCGAAACGGATCATTATTTTTTTTTAGTTTTTTTTTTCTACAAATTACTATTTTTCAATGTAATATTTGTTTATAACTACTTCCTCAACCTACTAAATCACAAAGAATCAATATTTCCCAAATGGGGCCCAATCCCATGACCTCCTATATCGGAGAGCTACTTCATGCCGCTAAAAAGACCACAAGATCATTTACTGGTTAAAGAGTTCATATCCAACAATTAAAAATTTAAAACGAATTTCATTATTTCAAAATAGTTTTTGTATTAACCAAAGAAAATTGCATTGTTTCAAATAATTAAAAATTTACTTCTATCGTCGCATGATAGATTCGAACGCTCGCGGGGAAACACCATGTACTAAGCAGGCACACGCCTTAACCACTCGGCCAAAGCAACATGTGTGTTTTTGTATTGTATATGAATAAAACGGATTATTATCTTTTTTAGAGATTTTTTCCAACAACTTACTTTGATACAATGTAATATTTGTTTTTAAGTACTTTCTCAACCTACTGAATCACAAAGACTCTCAAACTCATGACGTCCTATTTAGGAGAGCCACTACATGCCACTATAAAGTCCACAAGATCATTTACTGGTTAAAGAGTTAATGTACTTCAATAAAAAGTTTAAAACGAACTTCAATATTTTAAAATAGTTACAAGATTTTATTTTTTATTTTTTGGAATTAACCAAAGAAAATTGCATTTTTCAAATAATTTAAAATTTACTTTTATCGTTGCTTGAGAGATTTGGACTCTCGTTGGGAAAACGCATGTACTTAGCAGGCACACGCCCTAACCACTCGGCTAAAAAAACTTGTGTGTTCTTTTATGGTAGAAAAATCGAAACGGATCATTATTTTTTTTTAGTTTTTTTTTTCTACAAATTACTATTTTTCAATGTAATATTTGTTTATAACTACTTCCTCAACCTACTAAATCACAAAGAATCAATATTTCCCAAATGGGGCCCAATCCCATGACCTCCTATATCGGAGAGCTACTTCATGCCGCTAAAAAGACCACAAGATCATTTACTGGTTAAAGAGTTCATATCCTACAATTAAAAATTTAAAACGAATTTCATTATTTCAAAATAGTTTTTGTATTAACCAAAGAAAATTGCATTGTTTCAAATAATTAAAAATTTACTTCTATCGTTGCCTGAGAGATTCGAACTCTCGCGGGGAAACACCATGTACTTAGCAGGCACACGCCTTAACCACTCGGCCAAAGCAACATGTGTGTTATTTGTATTGTATATGAATAAAACGGATTATTATCTTTTTAAGAGATTTTTTCCAACAACTTACTTTGATACAATGTAATATTTGTTTTTAAGTACTTTCTCAACCTACTGAATCACAAAGACTCTCAAACTCATGACGTCCTATTTAGGAGAGCCACTACATGCCACTATAAAGTCCACAAGATCATTTACTGGTTAAAGAGTTAATGTACTTCAATAAAAAGTTTAAAACGAACTTCAATATTTTAAAATAGTTACAAGATTTTATTTTTTATTTTTTGGAATTAACCAAAGAAAATTGCATTTTTCAAATAATTTAAAATTTACTTTTATCGTTGCTTGAGAGATTTGGACTCTCGTTGGGAAAACGCATGTACTTAGCAGCCACACGCCCAAACCACTCGGCTAAAAAAACTTGTGTGTTCTTTTATGGTAGAAAAATCGAAACGGATCATTATTTTTTTTTAGTTTTTTTTTTCTACAAATTACTATTTTTCAATGTAATATTTGTTTATAACTACTTCCTCAACCTACTAAATCACAAAGAATCAATATTTCCCAAATGGGGCCCAATCCCATGACCTCCTATATCGGAGAGCTACTTCATGCCGCTAAAAAGACCACAAGATCATTTACTGGTTAAAGAGTTCATATCCTACAATTAAAAATTTAAAACGAATTTCATTATTTCAAAATAGTTTTTGTATTAACCAAAGAAAATTGCATTGTTTCAAATAATTAAAATATTTACTTCTATCGTTGCCTGAGAGATTCAAACTCTCGCGGAGAAACCCCATGCACTTAGCAGGCACACGCCTTAACCACTCGGCCAAAGCAACATGTGTGTTATTTTATTGTATATGCAAAAAACGGATTACTATCTTTTTAAGAGATTTTTTCCAATAACTTACTTTGATACAATGTAATATTTGTTTTTTAGTACTTTCTCAACCTACTGAATCACAAAGACTCTCAAACTCATGACGTCCTATTTAGGTGAGCCACTTCATTCCAATAAAAAGTCCACAAGATCATTAACTGGTTAAAGAGTTAATGTACTTCAATCAAAAGTTTAAAACGAACTTCAATATTTTAAAATAGTTACAATATATATTATTTTTTATTTTTTGGAATTAACCAAAGAAAATTGCATTGTTTCAAATAATTTAAAATTTACTTTTATCGTTGCTTGAGAGATTTGGACTCTCGTTGGGAAAACGCATGTACTTAGCAGGCACACGCCCAAACCACTCGGCTAAAAAAACTTGTGTGTTCTTTTATGGTAGAAAAATCGAAACGGATCATTATTTTTTTTTAGTTTTTTTTTTCTACAAATTACTATTTTTCAATGTAATATTTGTTTATAACTACTTCCTCAACCTACTAAATCACAAAGAATCAATATTTCCCAAATGGGGCCCAATCCCATGACCTCCTATATCGGAGAGCTACTTCATGCCGCTAAAAAGACCACAAGATCATTTACTGGTTAAAGAGTTCATATCCAACAATTAAAAATTTAAAACGAATTTCATTATTTCAAAATAGTTTTTGTATTAACCAAAGAAAATTGCATTGTTTCAAATAATTAAAAATTTACTTCTATCGTCGCATGATAGATTCGAACGCTCGCGGGGAAACACCATGTACTAAGCTGGCACACGCCTTAACCACTCGGCCAAAGCAACATGTGTGTTTTTGTATTGTATATGAATAAAACGGATTATTATCTTTTTTAGAGATTTTTTCCAACAACTTACTTTGATACAATGTAATATTTGTTTTTAAGTACTTTCTCAACCTACTGAATCACAAAGACTCTCAAACTCATGACGTCCTATTTAGGAGAGCCACTACATGCCACTATAAAGTCCACAAGATCATTTACTGGTTAAAGAGTTAATGTACTTCAATAAAAAGTTTAAAACGAACTTCAATATTTTAAAATAGTTACAAGATTTTATTTTTTATTTTTTGGAATTAACCAAAGAAAATTGCATTTTTCAAATAATTTAAAATTTACTTTTATCGTTGCTTGAGAGATTTGGACTCTCGTTGGGAAAACGCATGTACTTAGCAGCCACACGCCCAAACCACTCGGCTAAAAAAACTTGTGTGTTCTTTTATGGTAGAAAAATCGAAACGGATCATTATTTTTTTTTAGTTTTTTTTTTCTACAAATTACTATTTTTCAATGTAATATTTGTTTATAACTACTTCCTCAACCTACTAAATCACAAAGAATCAATATTTCCCAAATGGGGCCCAATCCCATGACCTCCTATATCGGAGAGCTACTTCATGCCGCTAAAAAGACCACAAGATCATTTACTGGTTAAAGAGTTCATATCCTACAATTAAAAATTTAAAACGAATTTCATTATTTCAAAATAGTTTTTGTATTAACCAAAGAAAATTGCATTGTTTCAAATAATTAAAATATTTACTTCTATCGTTGCCTGAGAGATTCGAACTCTCGCGGAGAAACCCCATGTACTTAGCAGGCACACGCCTTAACCACTCGGCCAAAGCAACATGTGTGTTATTTTATTGTATATGAAAAAACGGATTACTATCTTTTTAAGAGATTTTTTCCAACAACTTACTTTGATACAATGTAATATTTGTTTTTAAGTACTTTCTCAACCTACTGAATCACAAAGACTCTCAAACTCATGACGTCCTATTTAGGAGAGCCACTACATGCCACTAAAAAGTCCACAAGATCATTTACTGGTTAAAGAGTTAATGTACTTCAATAAAAAGTTTAAAACGAACTTCAATATTTTAAAATAGTTACAAGATTTTATTTTTTATTTTTTGGAATTAACCAAAGAAAATTGCATTGTTTCAAATAATTTAAAATTTACTTTTATCGTTGCTTGAGAGATTTGGACTCTCGTTGGGAAAACGCATGTACTTAGCAGGCCACACGCCCAAACCACTCGGCTAAAAAAACTTGTGTGTTCTTTTATGGTAGAAAAATCGAAACGGATCATTATTTTTTTTTAGTTTTTTTTTTCTACAAATTACTATTTTTCAATGTAATATTTGTTTATAACTACTTCCTCAACCTACTAAATCACAAAGAATCAATATTTCCCAAATGGGGCCCAATCCCATGACCTCCTATATCGGAGAGCTACTTCATGCCGCTAAAAAGACCACAAGATCATTTACTGGTTAAAGAGTTCATATCCTACAATTAAAAATTTAAAACGAATTTCATTATTTCAAAATAGTTTTTGTATTAACCAAAGAAAATTGCATTGTTTCAAATAATTAAAAATTTACTTCTATCGTTGCCTGAGAGATTCAAACTCTCGCGGGGAAACCCCATGTACTTAGCAGGCACACGCCTTAACCACTCGGCCAAAGCAACATGTGTGTTATTTTATTGTATATGAAAAAACGGATTACTATCTTTTTAAGAGATTTTTTCCAACAACTTACTTTGATACAATGTAATATTTGTTTTTAAGTACTTTCTCAACCTACTGAATCACAAAGACTCTCAAACTCATGACGTCCTATTTAGGAGAGCCACTACATGCCACTAAAAAGTCCACAAGATCATTTACTGGTTAAAGAGTTAATGTACTTCAATAAAAAGTTTAAAACGAACTTCAATATTTTAAAATAGTTACAAGATTTTATTTTTTATTTTTTGGAATTAACCAAAGAAAATTGCATTTTTCAAATAATTTAAAATTTACTTTTATCGTTGCTTGAGAGATTTGGACTCTCGTTGGGAAAACGCATGTACTTAGCAGGCACACGCCCTAACCACTCGGCTAAAAAAACTTGTGTGTTCTTTTATGGTAGAAAAATCGAAACGGATCATTATTTTTTTTTAGTTTTTTTTTTCTACAAATTACTATTTTCAATGTAATATTTGTTTATAACTACTTCCTCAACCTACTAAATCACAAAGAATCAATATTTCCCAAATGGGGCCCAATCCCATGACCTCCTATATCGGAGAGCTACTTCATGCCGCTAAAAAGACCACAAGATCATTTACTGGTTAAAGAGTTCATATCCTACAATTAAAAATTTAAAACGAATTTCATTATTTCAAAATAGTTTTTGTATTAACCAAAGAAAATTGCATTGTTTCAAATAATTAAAAATTTACTTCTATCGTTCGCATGATAGATTCGAACTCTCGCGGGGAAACACCATGTACTAAGCTGGCACACGCCTTAACCACTCGGCCAAAGCAACATGTGTGTTTTTGTATTGTATATGAATAAAACGGATTATTATCTTTTTTAGAGATTTTTTCCAACAACTTACTTTGATACAATGTAATATTTGTTTTTAAGTACTTTCTCAACCTACTGAATCACAAAGACTCTCAAACTCATGACGTCCTATTTAGGAGAGCCACTACATGCCACTATAAAGTCCACAAGATCATTTACTGGTTAAAGAGTTAATGTACTTCAATAAAAAGTTTAAAACGAACTTCAATATTTTAAAATAGTTACAAGATTTTATTTTTTATTTTTTGGAATTAACCAAAGAAAATTGCATTTTTCAAATAATTTAAAATTTACTTTTATCGTTGCTTGAGAGATTTGGACTCTCGTTGGGAAAACGCATGTACTTAGCAGGCACACGCCCAAACCACTCGGCTAAAAAAACTTGTGTGTTCTTTTATGGTAGAAAAATCGAAACGGATCATTATTTTTTTTTAGTTTTTTTTTCTACAAATTACTATTTTTCAATGTAATATTTGTTTATAACTACTTCCTCAACCTACTAAATCACAAAGAATCAATATTTCCCAAATGGGCCAATCCCATGACCTCCTATATCGGAGAGCTACTTCATGCCGCTAAAAAGACCACAAGATCATTTACTGGTTAAAGAGTTCATATCCTACAATTAAAAATTTAAAACGAATTTCATTATTTCAAAATAGTTTTTGTATTAACCAAAGAAAATTGCATTGTTTCAAATAATTAAAATATTTACTTCTATCGTTGCCTGAGAGATTCGAACTCTCGCGGGAAACCCATGTACTTAGCAGGCACACGCCTTAACCACTCGGCCAAAGCAACATGTGTGTTATTTTATTGTATATGAAAAAACGGATTACTATCTTTTTAAGAGATTTTTTCCAACAACTTACTTTGATACAATGTAATATTTGTTTTTTAGTACTTTCTCAACCTACTGAATCACAAAGACTCTCAAACTCATGACGTCCTATTTAGGAGAGCCACTACATGCCACTAAAAAGTCCACAAGATCATTTAACTGGTTAAAGAGTTAATGTACTTCAATCAAAAGTTTAAAACGAACTTCAATATTTTAAAATAGTTACAAGATTTTATTTATTTATTTTTTTTGGAATTAACCAAAGAAAATTGCATTGTTTCAAATAATTTAAAATTTACTTTTATCGTTGCTTGAGAGATTTGGACTCTCGTTGGGAAAACGCATGTACTTAGCAGGCACACGCCCAAACCACTCGGCTAAAAAAACTTGTGTGTTCTTTTATGGTAGAAAAATCGAAACGGATCATTATTTTTTTTTAGTTTTTTTTTTCTACAAATTACTATTTTTCAATGTAATATTTGTTTATAACTACTTCCTCAACCTACTAAATCACAAAGAATCAATATTTCCCAAATGGGGCTCAATCCCATGACCTCCTATATCGGAGAGCTACTTCATGCCGCTAAAAAGACCACAAGATCATTTACTGGTTAAAGAGTTCATATCCAACAATTAAAAATTTAAAACGAATTTCATTATTTCAAAATAGTTTTTGTATTAACCAAAGAAAATTGCATTGTTTCAAATAATTAAAAATTTACTTCTATCGTCGCCTGATAGATTCGAACTCTCGCGGAGAAACACCATGTACTAAGCAGGCACACGCCTTAACCACTCGGCCAAAGCAACATGTGTGTTTTTGTATTGTATATGAATAAAACGGATTATTATCTTTTTAGAGATTTTTTCCAACAACTTACTTTGATACAATGTAATATTTGTTTTTAAGTACTTTCTCAACCTACTGAATCACAAAGACTCTCAAACTCATGACGTCCTATTTAGGAGAGCCACTACATGCCACTATAAAGTCCACAAGATCATTTACTGGTTAAAGAGTTAATGTACTTCAATAAAAAGTTTAAAACGAACTTCAATATTTTAAAATAGTTACAAGATTTTATTTTTTATTTTTTGGAATTAACCAAAGAAAATTGCATTGTTTCAAATAATTTAAAATTTACTTTTATCGTTGCTTGAGAGATTTGGACTCTCGTTGGGAAAACGCATGTACTTAGCAGGCACACGCCCAAACCACTCGGCTAAAAAAACTTGTGTGTTCTTTTATGGTTGAAAAATCGAAACGGATCATTATTTTTTTTTAGTTTTTTTTTCTACAAATTACTATGTTTCAATGTAATATTTGTTTATAACTACTTCCTCAACCTACTAAATCACAAAGAATCAATATTTCCCAAATGGGGCTCAATCCCATGACCTCCTATATACGGAGAGCTACTTCATGCCGCTAAAAAGACCACAAGATCATTTACTGGTTAAAGAGTTCATATCCTACAATTAAAAATTTAAAACGAATTTCATTATTTCAAAATAGTTTTTGTATTAACCAAAGAAAATTGCATTGTTTCAAATAATTAAAAATTTACTTCTATCGTCGCCTGATAGATTCGAACGCTCACGGGGAAACACCATGTACTAAGCAGGCACACGCCTTAACCACTCGGCCAAAGCAACATGTGTGTTTTTGTATTGTATATGAATAAAACGGATTATTATCTTTTTTAGAGATTTTTTCCAACAACTTACTTTGATACAATGTAATATTTGTTTTTAAGTACTTTACTCAACCTACTGAATCACAAAGACTCTCAAACTCATGACTTCCTATTTAGGAGAGCCACTACATGCCACTATAAAGTCCACAAGATCATTTACTGGTTAAAGAGTTAATGTACTTCAATAAAAAGTTTAAAACGAACTTCAATATTTTAAAATAGTTACAAGATTTTATTTTTTATTTTTTGGAATTAACCAAAGAAAATTGCATTTTTCAAATAATTTAAAATTTACTTTTATCGTTGCTTGAGAGATTTGGACTCTCGTTGGGAAAACGCATGTACTTAGCAGGCACACGCCCTAACCACTCGGCTAAAAAAACTTGTGTGTTCTTTTATGGTAGAAAAATCGAAACGGATCATTATTTTTTTTAGTTTTTTTTTCTACAAATTACTATTTTTCAATGTAATATTTGTTTATAACTACTTCCTCAACCTACTAAATCACAAAGAATCAATATTTCCCAAATGGGGCCAATCCCATGACCTCCTATATCGGAGAGCTACTTCATGCCGCTAAAAAGACCACAAGATCATTTACTGGTTAAAGAGTTCATATCCAACAATTAAAAATTTAAAACGAATTTCATTATTTCAAAATAGTTTTTGTATTAACCAAAGAAAATTGCATTGTTTCAAATAATTAAAAATTTACTTCTATCGTCGCCTGATAGATTCGAAAGCTCGCGGGGAAACACCATGTACTAAGCAGGCACACGCCTTAACCACTCGGCTAAAGCAACATGTGTGTTTTTGTATTGTATATGAAAAAAACGGATTAGTATCTTTTTAAGAGATTTTTTCCAACAACTTACTTTGATACAATGTAATATTTGTTTTTAAGTACTTTCTCAACATACGGAATCACAAAGACTCTCAAACTCATGACGTCCCATTTAGGAGAGTCCACTACATGCCTCTAAAAAGTGCACAAGATCATTTACTGGTTAAAGAGTTAATGTACTTCAATAAAAAGTTTAAAACGAATTTCAATATTTTAAAATAGTTACAAGATTTTATTTTTTATTTTTTGGAATTAACCAAAGAAAATTGCATTTTTCAAATAATTTAAAATTTACTTTTATCGTTGCTTGAGTGATTTGGACTATCGTTGGGAAAACACATGTACTTAGCAGGCACACGCCCTAACCACTCAGCTAAAACAACTTGTGTGTTCTTTTATGGTAGAAAAATTGAAACGCATTATTATTTTTATTTTAGTTTTTTTCTTCAAATTACTCTGTTACAATGTAATATATGTTTATAACTACTTCATTAACCTACTAAATTACAAAGAATCAATATTTCCCAAATGGGGCTCAATCCCATGACCTCCTATATAGGAGAGCTACTTCATGCCGCTAAAAAGACCACAAGATCATTTACTGGTTAAAGAGTTCATATCCTACAATTAAAAGTTTAAAACGAATTTTATTATTTCAAAATAGTTTTTGTATTAACCAAAGAAAATTGCATTGTTTCAAATATTTAAAAATCTACTTATATCGTTACCTGAGAAATTCGAACTCTCGCGGGGTAACACCATATACTAAGCAGGCACACGCCTAAACCACTCAGCCAAAGCAACTTGTGTCTTTTTGTATTGTATATGAAAAAAATGGATTACTATCTTTTTTAGAGATTTTTTCCAACAACTTACTTTGATACAATGTAATATTTGTCTTTAAGTACTTTCTCAACCTACTGAATCACAAAGACTCTTAAACTCATGACGTCCTATTTAGGAGAGCCACTTCATGCCAATAAAAAGTCCACAAGATCATTAACTGGTTAAAGAGTTAATGTACTAGAATCAAAAGTTTAAAACGAACTTCAATATTTTAAAATAGTTACAATATTTTTTTATTTTTTTGGAATTAACCAAAGAAAATTGCATTGTTTCAAATAATTTAAAATTTACTTTTATCGTTGCTTGAGAGATTTGGACTCTCGTTGGGAAAACGCATGTACTTAGCAGGCACTCGCCCAAACCACTCGGCTAAAAAAACTTGTGTGTTCTTTTATGGTAGAAAAATTGAAACGGATCATTATTTTTTTTTAGTTTTTCTTCTACAAATTACTATTTTTCAATGTAATATTTGTTTATAACTACATCCTCAACCTACTAAATCACAATGAATAAATATTTCCCAAATGGGGACCAATCCCATGACCTCCTATATCGGAGAGCTACTTCATGCCGCTAAAAAGACCACAAGATCATTTACTGGTTAAAGAGTTCATATCCAACAATTAAAAATTTAAAACGAATTTCATTATTTCAAAATAGTTTTTGTATTAACCAAAGAAAATTGCATTGTTTCAAATAATTAAAAATTTACTTCTATTGTCGCCTGATAGATTCAAACGCTCGCGGGGAAACACCATGTACTAAGCAGGCACACGCCTTAACCACTCGGCCAAAGCAACATGTGTGTTTTTGTATTGTATATGAATAAAACGGATTATTATCTTTTTTAGAGATTTTTTCCAACAACTTACTTTGATACAATGTAATATTTGTTTTTAAGTACTTTATCAACCTACTGAATCACAAAGACTCTCAAACTCATGACTTCCTATTTAGGAGAGCCACTACATGCCACTATAAAGTCCACAAGATCATTTACTGGTTAAAGAGTTAATGTACTTCAATAAAAAGTTTAAAACGAACTTCAATATTTTAAAATAGTTACAAGATTTTATTTTTTATTTTTTGGAATTAACCAAAGAAAATTGCATTTTTCAAATAATTTAAAATCTACTTTTATCGTTGCTTGAGAGATTTGGACTATCGTTGGGAAAACGCATGTACTTAGCAGGCACACGCCCTAACCACTCGGCTAAAAAAACTTGTGTGTTCTTTTATGGTAGAAAACTCGAAACGGATCATTATTTTTTTTTAGTTTTTTTTTCTACAAATTACTCTGATTCAATGTAATATTTGTTTATAACTACTTCCTCAACCGACTAAATCACAAAGAATCAATATTTCCCACATGGGGCTTAATCCCATGACCTCCTATATAGGAGAGCTACTTCATGCCGCTAAAAAGACCACAAGATCATTTATTGGTTAAAGAGTTCATATCCTACAATTAAATGTTTAAAACGAATTTCATTATTTCAAAATAGTTTTTGTATTAACCAAAGATTTTAGTTTTTTTTTCTACAAATTACTCTGATTCAATGTAATATTTGTTTATAACTACTTCCTCAACCTACTAAATCACAAAGAATCAATATTTCCCAAATGGGGCTTAATCCCATGACCTCCTATATAGGAGAGCTACTTCATGCCGCTAAAAAGACCACAAGATCATTTATTGGTTAAAGAGTTCATATCCTACAATTAAATGTTTAAAACGAATTTCATTATTTCAAAATAGTTTTTGTATTAACCAAAGAAAATTGCATTGTTTCAACTAATTAAAAATTTACTTCTGTCGTTGCCTGAGAGATTCAAACTCTCGCGTGGAAACACCATGTACTATGCTGGCACACGCCTTAACCACTCGGCCAAAGCAACTTGTGTGTTTTTGTATTGTATATGAAAAAACGGATTATTATCTTTTTTTAGAGATTTTTTCCAACAACTTACTTTGATACAATGTAATATTTGTTTTTAAGTACTTTCTCAACCTACTGAATCACAAAGACTCTCAAACTCTTGACGTCCTATTTTGGAGAGCCACTTCATGCCACTAAAAAGTCCACAAGATCATTAACTGGTTAAAGAATTAATGTACTTCAATCAAAAGTTTAAAACGAACTTCAATATTTTAAAATAGTTACAATATTTTTTTTTTATTTTTATATTTTTGGAATTAACCAAAGAAAATTGCATTGTTTCAAATAATTTAAAATTTACTTTTATCGTTGCTTGAGAGATTTGGACTCTCGTTGGGAAAACGCATGTACTTAGCAGGCACACACCCTAACCACTCAGGTAAAACAACTTGTGTGTTCTTTTATGGTAGAAAAATCGAAACGGATTATTTTTTCATTTTAGTTTTTTTTACCTACAAATTACTCTATTACAATGTAATATTTTTTTTATAACTACTTCATCAACCTACTAAATCGCAATGAATCAATATTTCCCAAATGGGGCTCAATCCCATGACCTCCTATATAGGAGAGCTACTTCATGCCGCTAAAAAGACCACAAGATCATTTATTGGTTAAAGAGTTCATATCCTTCAATTAAATGTTTAAAACGAATTTCATTATTTCAAAATAGTTTTTGTATTAACCAAAGAAAATTGCATTGTTTCAAATAATTAAAAATTTACTTCTGTCGTTGCCTGAGAGATTCAAACTCTCGCGGGGAAACACCATGTACTATGCTGTCACACGCCTTAACCACTCGGCCAAAGCAACTTGTGTGCTTTTGTATTGTATATGAAAAAACGGATTATTATCTTTTTTAGAGATTTTTTCCAACAACTTACTTTGATACAATGTAATATTTGTTTTTAAGTACTTTCTCAACCTACTGAATCACAAAGACTCTCAAACTCATGACGTCCTATTTAGGAGAGCCACTTCATGCCACTAAAAAGTCCACAAGATCATTAACTGGTTAAAGAATTAATGTACTTCAATCAAAAGTTTAAAACGAACTTCAATATTTTAAAATAGTTACAATATTTTTTTTTTAATTTTTGGAATTAACCAAAGAAAATTGCATTGTTTCAAATAATTTAAAATTTACTTTTATCGTTGCTTGAGAGATTTGGACTCTCGTTGGGAAAACGCATGTACTTAGCAGGCACACACCCTAACCACTCGGGTAAAACAACTTGTGTGTTCTTTTATGGTAGAAAAATCGAAACGGATTATTTTTTCATTTTAGTTTTTTTTACCTACAAATTACTCTGTTACAATGTAATATTTTTTTATAACTACTTCATCAACCTACTAAATCGCAATGAATCAATATTTCCCAAATGGGGCTCAATCCCATGACCTCCTATATAGGAGAGCTACTTCATGCCGCTAAAAAGACCACAAGATCATTTATTGGTTAAAGAGTTCATATCCTTCAATTAAATGTTTAAAACGAATTTCATTATTTCAAAATAGTTTTTGTATTAACCAAAGAAAATTGCATTGTTTCAAATAATTAAAAATTTACTTCTGTCGTTCCCTGAGAGATTCAAACTCTCGCGGGGAAACACCATGTACTATGCTGTCACACGCCTTAACCACTCGGCCAAAGCAACTTGTGTGCTTTTGTATTGTATATGAAAAAACGGATTATTATCTTTTTTAGAGATTTTTTCCAACAACTTACTTTGATACAATGTAATATTTGTTTTTAAGTACTTTCTCAACCTACTGAATCACAAAGACTCTCAAACTCATGACGTCCTATTTAGGAGAGCCACTTCATGCCACTAAAAAGTCCACAAGATCATTAACTGGTTAAAGAATTAATGTACTTCAATCAAAAGTTTAAAACGAACTTCAATATTTTAAAATAGTTACAATATTTTTTTTTTAATTTTTGGAATTAACCAAAGAAAATTGCATTGTTTCAAATAATTTAAAATTTACTTTTATCGTTACTTGAGAGATTTGGACTCTCGTTGGGAAAACGCATGTACTTAGCAGGCACACACCCTAACCACTCGGGTAAAACAACTTGTGTGTTCTTTTATGGTAGAAAAATCGAAACGGATTATTTTTTCATTTTAGTTTTTTTTACCTACAAATTACTCTGTTACAATGTAATATTTTTTTTATAACTACTTCATCAACCTACTAAATCGCAATGAATCAATATTTCCCAAATGGGGCTCAATCCCATGACCTCCTATATAGGAGAGCTACTTCATGCCGCTAAAAAGACCACAAGATCATTTATTGGTTAAAGAGTTCATAACCTTCAATTAAATGTTTAAAACGAATTTCATTATTTCAAAATAGTTTTTGTATTAACCAAAGAAAATTGCATTGTTTCAAATAATTAAAAATTTACTTCTGTCGTTGCCTGAGAGATTCAAACTCTCGCAGGGAAACACCATGTACTATGCTGTCACACGCCTTAACCACTCGGCCAAAGCAACTTGTGTGTTTTTGTATTGTATATGAAAAAACGGATTATTATCTTTTTTAGAGATTTTTTCCAACAACTTACTTTGATACAATGTAATATTTGTTTTTAAGTACTTTCTCAACCTACTGAATCACAAAGACTCTCAAACTCATGACGTCCTATTTAGGAGAGCCACTTCATGCCACTAAAAAGTCCACAAGATCATTAACTGGTTAAAGAATTAATGTACTTCAATCAAAAGTTTAAAACGAACTTCAATATTTTAAAATAGTTACAATATTTTTAAATTTTTTTTTTTGGAATTAAACAAAGAAAATTGCATTGTTTCTAATAATTTAAAATTTATTTTTATCGTTGCTTGAGAGATTTGGACTCTCGTTGGGAAAACGCATGTACTTAACAGGCACACGCCCTAACCACTCAGCTAAAACAACTTGTGTGTTCTTTTATGGTAGAAAAATTGAAACGCATTATTATTTTTATTTTAGTTTTTTTCTTCAAATTACTCTGTTACAATGTAATATTTGTTTATAACTACTTCATTAACCTACTAAATCACAAAGAATCAATATTTCTCAAATGGGGCTCAATCCCATGACCTCCTATATAGGAGAGCTACTTCCTGCCGCTAAAAAGACCACAAGATCATTTACTGGTTAAAGAGTTCATATCCTACAATTAAAAGTTTAAAACGAATTTCATTATTTCAAAATAGTTTTTGTATTAACCAAAGAAAATTGCATTGTTTCAAATAATTAAAAATCTACTTATATCGTTGCCTGAGAAATTCAAACTCTCGCGGGGTAACACCATGTACTAAGCAGGCACAAGCCTAAACCACTCGGCCAAAGCAACTTGTGTGTTTTTGTATTGTATATGCAAAAAATGGATTATTATCTTTTTTAGAGATTTTTTCCAACAACTTACTTTGATACAATGTAATATTTGTTTTTAAGTTCTTTTTCAACCTACTGAATCACAAAGACTCTCAAACTCATTATGTCCTATTTAGGAGAGCCACTACATGCCACTATAAAGTCCACAAGATCATTTACTGGTTAAAGAGTTAATGTACTTCAATAAAAAGTTTAAAACGAACTTCAATATTTTAAAATATTTACAAGATTTTATTTTTTATTTTTTGGAATTAACCAAAGAAAATTGCACTTTTCAAATAATTTAAAATTTACTTTTATCGTTGCTTGAGAGATTTGGACTACCGTTGGGAAAACGCATGTACTTAGCAGGCACACGCCCTAACCACTCGGCTAAAAAAACTTGTGTGTTCTTTTATGGTAGAAAAATCGAAACGGATCATTATTTTTTTTTTTTAGTTTTTTTTTCTACAAATTACTCTGTTTCAATGTAATATTTGTTTATAACTACTTACTCAACCTACTAAATCACAAAGAATCAATATTTCCCAAATGGGGCTCAATCCCATGACCTCCTATATAGGAGAACTACTTCATGCCGCTAAAAAGACCACAAGATCATTTACTGGTTAAAAAGTTCATATCCTACAATTAAAAATTTAAAACGAATTTCATTATTTCAAAATAGTTTTTGTATTAACCAAAGAAAATTGCATTGTTTCAAATAATTAAAAAATTTACTTCTATTGTTGCCTAAGAGATTCGAACTCTCGCGGGGAAACCCCATGTACTTAGCAGGCACACGCCTTAACCACTCGGCCAAAGAAACATGTGTGTTATTTTATTGTATATGAAAAAAACGGATTACTATCTTTTTAAGAGATTTTTTCCTACAACTTACTTTGATACAATGTAATATTTGTTTTTAAGTACTTTCTCAACCTACTGAATCACAAAGACTCTCAAACTCATGACGTCCTATTTAGGAGAGCCACTTCATGCCAACTAAAAAGTCCACAATATCATTATCTGGTTAAAGAGTTAATGTACTTCAATCAAAAGTTTAAAACGAACTTCAATATTTTAAAATAGTTACAATATTTTTTTTTATTTTTTTTTTGGAATTAACCAAAGAAAATTGCATTGTTTCAAATAATTTAAAATTTACTTTTATCGTTGCTTGAGAGATTTGGACTCTCGTTGGGAAAACGCATGTACTTAGCAGGCACACACCCTAACCACTCGGGTAAAACAACTTGTGTGTTCTTTTATGGTAGAAAAATCGAAACGGATTATTTTTTCATTTTAGTTTTTTTACCTACAAATTACTCTGTTAATATTTTTCATTTGAAACGGATCATTATTTTTTTTTAGTTTTTTTTTCTACAAATTACTATTTTTCAATGTAATATTTGTTTATAACTACTTCATCAACCTACTAAATCACAAAGAATCAATATTTCCCAAATGGGGCTCAATCCCACGACCTCCTATATAGGAGAGCTACTTCATGCCGCTAAAAAGACCACGAGATCATTTACTGGTTAAAGAGTTCATATCCTACAATTAAAAGTTTAAAACGAATTTCATTATTTCAAAATAGTTTTTGTATTAACCAAAGAAAATTGCATTGTTTCAAATAATTAAAAATCTACTTATATCGTTGGCTGAGAAATTCGAACTCTCGCGGGGTAACACCATGTACTAAGCAGGCACACGCCTAAACCACTCAACCAAAGCAACTTGTGTGTTTTTGTATTGTATATGAAAAAAAATGGATTATTATCTTTGATACAATGTAATATTTGTCTTTAAGTACTTTCTCAACCTACTGAATCACAAGACTCTCAAACTCATGACGTCCTATTTAGGAAAGCCACTTCATGCCACTAAAAAGTCCACAAGATCATTAACTGGTTAAAGAATTAATGTACTTCAATCAAAAGTTTAAAACGAACTTCAATATTTTAAAATAGTTACAATATTTTTTTTTTTTTTTTGGAATTAACCAAAGAAAATTGCATTGTTTCTAATAATTTAAAATTTACTTTTATCGTTGCTTGAGAGATTTGGACTCTCGTTGGGAAAACACATGTACTTATCAGGCACACGCCCTAACCACTCGGCTAAATGACTTTGTGTGTTCTTTATTGGTAGAAAAATTGAAACGCATTATTATTTTTATTTTAGATTTTTTTTCTACAAATTACTCTGTTACAATGTAATATTTGTTTATAACTACTTCATCAACCTACTAAATCACAAAGAATCAATATTTCCCAAATGGGGCTCAATCCCACGACCTCCTATATAGGAGAGCTACTTCATGCCGCTAAAAAGACCACAAGATCATTTACTGGTTAAAGAGTTCATATCCTACAATTAAAAGTTTAAAACATATTTCATTATTTCAAAATAGTTTTTGTATTAACCAAAGAAAATTGCATTGTTTCAAATAATTAAAAATCTACTTATATCGTTGCCTGAGAAATTCGAACTCTCGCGGGGTAACACCATGTACTAAGCAGGCACACGCCTAAACCACTCAGCCAAAGCAACTTGTGTGTTTTTGTATTGTATATGAAAAAAATGGATTATTATCTTTGATACAATGTAATATTTGTCTTTAAGTACTTTCTCAACCTACTGAATCACAAAGACTCTCAAACTCATGACGTCCTATTTAGGAGAGCCACTTCATGCCACTAAAAAGTCCACAAGATCATTAACTGGTTAAAGAATTAATGTACTTCAATCAAAAGTTTAAAACGAACTTCAATATTTTAAAATAGTTACAATATTTTTTTTATTTTTTGGAATTAACCAAAGAAAATTGCATTGTTTCTAATAATTTAAAATTTACTTTTATCGTTGCTTGAGAGATTTGGACTCTCGTTGGGAAAACACATGTACTTAGCAGGCACACGCCCTAACCACTCGGCTAAATGACTTTGTGTGTTCTTTATTGGTAGAAAAATCGAAACGCATTATTATTTTTATTTTAGATTTTTTTTCTACAAATTACTCTGTTACAATGTAATATTTGTTTATAACTACTTCATCAACCTACTAAATCACAAAGAATCAATATTTCCCAAATGGGGCTCAATCCCACGACCTCCTATATAGGAGAGCTACTTCATGCCGCTAAAAAGACCACAAGATCATTTACTGGTTAAAGAGTTCATATCCTACAATTAAAAGTTTAAAACATATTTCATTATTTCAAAATAGTTTTTGTATTAACCAAAGAAAATTGCATTGTTTCAAATAATTAAAAATCTACTTATATCGTTGCCTGAGAAATTCGAACTCTCGCGGGGTAACACCATGTACTAAGCAGGCACACGCCTAAACCACTCAGCCAAAGCAACTTGTGTGTTTTTGTATTGTATATGAAAAAAATGGATTATTATCTTTGATACAATGTAATATTTGTCTTTAAGTACTTTCTCAACCTACTGAATCACAAAGACTCTCAAACTCATGACGTCCTATTTAGGAGAGCCACTTCATGCCACTAAAAAGTCCACAAGATCATTAACTGGTTAAAGAATTAATGTACTTCAATCAAAAGTTTAAAACGAACTTCAATATTTTAAAATAGTTACAATATTTTTTTTATTTTTTGGAATTAACCAAAGAAAATTGCATTGTTTCTAATAATTTAAAATTTACTTTTATCGTTGCTTGAGAGATTTGGACTCTCGTTGGGAAAACACATGTACTTAGCAGGCACACGCCCTAACCACTCGGCTAAATGACTTTGTGTGTTCTTTATTGGTAGAAAAATTGAAACGCATTATTATTTTTATTTTAGATTTTTTTTCTACAAATTACTCTGTTACAATGTAATATTTGTTTATAACTACTTCATCAACCTACTAAATCACAAAGAATCAATATTTCCCAAATGGGGCTCAATCCCACGACCTCCTATATAGGAGAGCTACTTCATGCCGCTAAAAAGACCACAAGATCATTTACTGGTTAAAGAGTTCATATCCTACAATTAAAAGTTTAAAACATATTTCATTATTTCAAAATAGTTTTTGTATTAACCAAAGAAAATTGCATTGTTTCAAATAATTAAAAATCTACTTATATCGTTGCCTGAGAAATTCGAACTCTCGCGGGGTAACACCATGTACTAAGCAGGCACACGCCTAAACCACTCAGCCAAAGCAACTTGTGTGTTTTTGTATTGTATATGAAAAAAATGGATTATTATCTTTGATACAATGTAATATTTGTCTTTAAGTACTTTCTCAACCTACTGAATCACAAAGACTCTCAAACTCATGACGTCCTATTTAGGAGAGCCACTTCATGCCACTAAAAAGTCCACAAGATCATTAACTGGTTTAAAGAATTAATGTACTTCAATCAAAAGTTTAAAACGAACTTCAATATTTTAAAATAGTTACAATATTTTTAAATTTTTTTTTTTGGAATTAACCAAAGAAAATTGCATTGTTTCTAATAATTTAAAATTTACTTTTATCGTTGCTTGAGAGATTTGGACTCTCGTTGGGAAAACGCATGTACTTAACAGGCACACGCCCTAACCACTCAACTAAAACAACTTGTGTGTTCTTTTATGGTAGAAAAATTGAAACGCATTAATATTTTTATTTTAGTTTTTTTCTTTAAATTACTCTGTTACAATGTAATATTTGTTTATAACTACTTCATTAACCTACTAAATCACAAAGAATCAATATTTCCCAAATGGGGCTCAATCCCATGACCTCCTATATAGGAGAGCTACTTCCTGCCGCTAAAAAGACCACAAGATCATTTACTGGTTAAAGAGTTCATATCCTACAATTAAAAGTTTAAAACGAATTTCATTATTTCAAAATAGTTTTTGTATTAACAAAAGAAAATTGCATTGTTTCAAATAATTAAAAATCTACTTATATCGTTGCCTGAGAAATTCGAACTCTCGCGGGGTAACACCATGTACTAAGCAGGCACAAGCCTAAACCACTCGGCCAAAGCAACTTGTGTGTTTTTGTATTGTATATGCAAAAAATGGATTATTATCTTTTTTAGAGATTTTTTCCAACAACTTACTTTGATACAATGTAATATTTGTTTTTAAGTACTTTTTCAACCTACTGAATCACAAAGACTCTCAAACTCATTATGTCCTATTTAGGAGAGCCACTACATGCCACTATAAAGTCCACAAGATCATTTACTGGTTAAAGAGTTAATGTACTTCAATAAAAAGTTTAAAACGAACTTCAATATTTTAAAATATTTACAAGATTTTATTTTTTATTTTTTGGAATTAACCAAAGAAAATTGCACTTTTCAAATAATTTAAAATTTACTTTTATCGTTGCTTGAGAGATTTGGACTACAGTTGGGAAAACGCATGTACTTAGCAGGCACACGCCCTATCCACTCGGCTAAAAAAACTTGTGTGTTCTTTTATGGTAGAAAAATCGAAACGGATCATTATTTTTTTTTTAGTTTTTTTTTTCTACAAATTACTCTGTTTCAATGTAATATTTGTTTATAACTACTTTCTCAACCTACTAAATCTACAAAGAATCAATATTTCCCAAATGGGGCTCAATCCCATGACCTCCTATATAGGAGAACTACTTCATGCCGCTAAAAAGACCACAAGATCATTTACTGGTTAAAAAGTTCATATCCTACAATTAAAAATTTAAAACGAATTTCATTATTTCAAAATAGTTTTTGTATTAACCAAAGAAAATTGCATTGTTTCAAATAAATTAAAAAATTTACTTCTATCGTTGCCTGAGAGATTCAAACTCTCGCGGGGAAACACCATGTACTTAGGTGGCACACGCCTTAACCACTCGGCCAAAGAAACATGTGTGTTATTTTATTGTATATGAAAAAAACGGATTACTATCTTTTTAAGAGATTTTTTCCTACAACTTACTTTGATACAATGTAATATTTGTTTTTAAGTACTTTCTCAACCTACTGAATCACAAAGACTCTCAAACTCATGACGTCCTATTTAGGAGAGCCACTTCATGCCACTAAAAAGTCCACAAGATCATTAACTGGTTAAAGAATTAATGTACTTCAATCAAAAGTTTAAAACGAACTTCAATATTTTAAAATAGTTACAATATTTTTTTTTTTTTTGGAATTAACCAAAGAAAATTGCATTGTTTCTAATAATTTAAAATTTACTTTTATCGTTGCTTGAGAGATTTGGACTCTCGTTGGGAAAACACATGTACTTAGCAGGCACACGCCCTAACCACTCGGCTAAATGACTTTGTGTGTTCTTTATTGGTAGAAAAATTGAAACGCATTATTATTTTTATTTTAGATTTTTTTTCTACAAATTACTCTGTTACAATGTAATATTTGTTTATAACTACTTCATCAACCTACTAAATCACAAAGAATCAATATTTCCCAAATGGGGCTCAATCCCACGACCTCCTATATAGGAGAGCTACTTCATGCCGCTAAAAAGACCACAAGATCATTTACTGGTTAAAGAGTTCATATCCTACAATTAAAAGTTTAAAACGAATTTCATTATTTCAAAATAGTTTTTGTATTAACCAAAGAAAATTGCATTGTTTCAAATAATTACAAATCTACTTATATCGTTGCCTGAGAAATTCGAACGTCTCGCGGGGTAACACCACTGTACTAAGCAGGCACACGCCTAAACCACTCAGCCAAAGCAACTTGTGTGTTTTTGTATTGTATATGAAAAAAATGGATTATTATCTTTGATACAATGTAATATTTGTCTTTAAGTACTTTCTCAACCTACTGAATCACAAAGACTCTCAAACTCATGACGTCCTATTTAGGAGAGCCACTTCATGCCACTAAAAAGTCCACAAGATCATTTACTGGTTAAAGAATTAATGTACTTCAATCAAAAGTTTAAAACGAACTTCAATATTTTAAAATAGTTACAATATTTTTAAATTTTTTTTTTTTGGAATTAACCAAAGAAAATTGCATTGTTTCTAATAATTTAAAATTTACTTTTATCGTTGCTTGAGAGATTTGGACTCTCGTTGGGAAAACGCATTTACTTAACAGGCACACGCCCTAACCACTCAGCTAAAACAACTTGTGTGTTCTTTTATGGTAGAAAAATTGAAACGCATTAATATTTTTATTTTAGTTTTTTTCTTCAAATTACTCTGTTACAATGTAATATTTGTTTATAACTACTTCATTAACCTACTAAATCACAAAGAATCAATATTTCCCAAATGGGGCTCAATCCCATGACCTCCTATATAGGAGAGCTACTTCCTGCCGCTAAAAAGACCACAAGATCATTTACTGGTTAAAGAGTTCATATCCTACAATTAAAAGTTTAAAACGAATTTCATTATTTCAAAATAGTTTTTGTATTAACCAAAGAAAATTGCATTGTTTCAAATAATTAAAAATCTACTTATATCGTTGCCTGAGAAATTCGAACTCTCGCGGGGTAACACCATGTACTAAGCAGGCACAAGCTTAAACCACTCCGCCAAAGCAACTTGTGTGTTTTTGTATTGTATATGCAAAAAATGGATTATTATCTTTTTTAGAGATTTTTTCCAACAACTTACTTTGATACAATGTAATATTTGTTTTTAAGTACTTTTTCAACCTACTGAATCACAAAGACTCTCAAACTCATTATGTCCTATTTAGGAGAGCCACTACATGCCACTATAAAGTCCACAAGATCATTTACTGGTTAAAGAGTTAATGTACTTCAATAAAAAGTTTAAAACGAACTTCAATATTTTAAAATATTTACAAGATTTTATTTTTTATTTTTTGGAATTAACCAAAGAAAATTGCACTTTTCAAATAATTTAAAATTTACTTTTATCGTTGCTTGAGAGATTTGGACTACCGTTGGGAAAACGCATGTACTTAGCAGGCACACGCCCTAACCACTCGGCTAAAAAAACTTGTGTGTTCTTTTATGGTAGAAAAATCGAAACGGATCATTATTTTTTTTTTTAGTTTTTTTTTTCTACAAATTACTCTGTTTCAATGTAATATTTGTTTATAACTACTTACTCAACCTACTAAATCACAAAGAATCAATATTTCCCAAATGGGGCTCAATCCCATGACCTCCTATATAGGAGAACTACTTCATGCCGCTAAAAAGACCACAAGATCATTTACTGGTTAAAAAGTTCATATCCTACAATTAAAAATTTAAAACGAATTTCATTATTTCAAAATAGTTTTTGTATTAACCAAAGAAAATTGCAGTGTTTCAAATAATTAAAAAATTTACTTCTATCGTTTCCTGAGAGATTCAAACTCTCGCGGGGAAACCCCATGTACTTAGCAGGCACACGCCTTAACCACTCGGCCAAAGAAACATGTGTGTTATTTTATTGTATATGAAAAAAACGGATTACTATCTTTTTAAGAGATTTTTTCCTACAACTTACTTTGATACAATGTAATATTTGTTTTTAAGTACTTTCTCAACCTACTGAATCACAAAGACTCTCAAACTCATGACGTCCTATTTAGGAGAGCCACTTCATGCCACTAAAAAGTCCACAATATCATTAACTGGTTAAAGAGTTAATGTACTTCAATCAAAAGTTTAAAACGAACTTCAATATTTTAAAATAGTTACAATATTTTTTTTTATTTTTTTTTTTTGGAATTAACCAAAGAAAATTGCATTGTTTCAAATAATTTAAAATTTACTTTTATCGTTGCTTGAGAGATTTGGACTCTCGTTGGGAAAACGCATGTACTTAGCAGGCACACACCCTAACCACTCGGCTAAAACAACTTGTGTGTTCTTTTATGGTAGAAAAATCGAAACGGATTATTTTTTCATTTTAGTTTTTTTTACCTACAAATTACTCTGTTACAATGTAATATTTTTTTATAACTACTTCATCAACCTACTAAATCGCAAAGAATCAATATTTCCCAAATGGGGCTCAATCCCATGACCTCCTATATAGGAGAGCTACTTCATGCCGCTAAAAAGACCACAAGATCATTTACTGGTTAAAGAGTTCATATCCTACAATTAAAAGTTTAAAACGAATTTCATTATTTCAAAATAGTTTTTGTATTAACCAAAGAAAATTGCATTGTTTCAAATAATTAAAAATTTACTTCTATCGTTCCTGAGAGATTCGAACTCTCGCGGGAAACACCATGTACTAAGCAGGCACACGCCTTAACCACTCGGCCAAAGCAACATTGTGTGTTTTTGTATTGTATATGAAAAAACGGATTATTATCTTTTTTAGAGATTTTTTCCAACAACTTACTTTGATACAATGTAATATTTGTTTTTAAGTACTTTCTCAACCTACTGAATCACAAAGACTCTAAACTCATGACGTCCTATTTAGGAGAGCCACTTCATGCCACTAAAAAGTCCACAAGATCATTTACTGGTTAAAGAGTTAATGTACTTCAATAAAAAGTTTAAAACGAACTTCAATATTTTAAAATAGTTACAAGATTTTATTTTTTATTTTTGGAATTAACCAAAGAAAATTGCATTTTTCAAATAATTTAAAATTTACTTTTATCGTTGCTTGAGAGATTTGGACTCTCGTTGGGAAAACGCATGTACTTAGCAGGCACACGCCCTAACCACTCGGCTAAAAAAACTTGTGTGTTCTTTTATGGTAGAAAAATCGAAACGGATCATTATTTTTATTTTAGTTTTTTTTTCTACAAATTACTCTGTTACAATGTAATATTTGTTTATAACTACTTCATCAACCTACTAAATCACAAAGAATCAATATTTCCCAAATGGGGCTCAATCCCATGACCTCCTATATAGGAGAGCTACTTCATGCCGCTAAAAAGACCACAAGATCATTTACTGGTTAAAGAGTTCATATCCTACAATTAAAAATTTAAAACGAATTTCATTATTTCAAAATAGTTTTTGTATTAACCAAAGAAAATTGCATTGTTTCAAATAATTAAAAATTTACTTCTATCGTTGCCTGAGAGATTCAAACTCTCGCGGGGAAACACCATGTACTAAGCAGGCACACGCCTTAACCACTCGACCAAAGCAACTTGTGTGTTTTTGTATTGTATATGAAAAAAACGGATTATTATCTTTTTAGAGATTTTTTGCCAACAACTTACTTTGATACAATGTAATATTTGTTTTTAAGTACTTTCTCAACCTACTGAATCACAAAGACTCTCAAACTCATGACGTCCTATTTAGGAGAGCCACTTCATGCCACTAAAAAGTCCACAAGATCATTAACTGGTTAAAGAATTAATGTACTTCAATCAAAAGTTTAAAACGAACTTCAATATTTTAAAATAGTTACAATATTTTTTTTTTTTTTTGGAATTAACCAAAGAAAATTGCATTGTTTCTAATAATTTAAAATTTACTTTTATCGTTGCTTGAGAGATTTGGACTCTCGTTGGGAAAACACATGTACTTAGCAGGCACACGCCCTAACCACTCGGCTAAATGACTTTGTGTGTTCTTTATTGGTAGAAAAATTGAAACGCATTATTATTTTTATTTTAGATTTTTTTTCTACAAATTACTCTGTTACAATGTAATATTTGTTTATAACTACTTCATCAACCTACTAAATCACAAAGAATCAATATTTCCCAAATGGGGCTCAATCCCACGACCTCCTATATAGGAGAGCTACTTCATGCCGCTAAAAAGACCACAAGATCATTTACTGGTTAAAGAGTTCATATCCTACAATTAAAAGTTTAAAACGAATTTCATTATTTCAAAATAGTTTTTGTATTAACCAAAGAAAATTGCATTGTTTCAAATAATTACAAATCTACTTATATCGTTGCCTGAGAAATTCGAACTCTCGCGGGGTAACACCATGTACTAAGCAGGCACACGCCTAAACCACTCAGCCAAAGCAACTTGTGTGTTTTTGTATTGTATATGAAAAAAATGGATTATTATCTTTGATACAATGTAATATTTGTCTTTAAGTACTTTCTCAACCTACTGAATCACAAAGACTCTCAAACTCATGACGTCCTATTTAGGAGAGCCACTTCATGCCACTAAAAAGTCCACAAGATCATTTACTGGTTAAAGAATTAATGTACTTCAATCAAAAGTTTAAAACGAACTTCAATATTTTAAAATAGTTACAATATTTTAATTTTTTTTTTTTGGAATTAACCAAAGAAAATTGCATTGTTTCTAATAATTTAAAATTTACTTTTATCGTTGCTTGAGAGATTTGGACTCTCGTTGGGAAAACGCATGTACTTAACAGGCACACGCCCTAACCACTCAGCTAAAACAACTTGTGTGTTCTTTTATGGTAGAAAAATTGAAACGCATTAATATTTTTATTTTAGTTTTTTTCTTCAAATTACTCTGTTACAATGTAATATTTGTTTATAACTACTTCATTAACCTACTAAATCACAAAGAATCAATATTTCCCAAATGGGGCTCAATCCCATGACCTCCTATATAGGAGAGCTACTTCCTGCCGCTAAAAAGACCACAAGATCATTTACTGGTTAAAGAGTTCATATCCTACAATTAAAAGTTTAAAACGAATTTCATTATTTCAAAATAGTTTTTGTATTAACCAAAGAAAATTGCATTGTTTCAAATAATTAAAAATCTACTTATATCGTTGCCTGAGAAATTCGAACTCTCGCGGGGTAACACCATGTACTAAGCAGGCACAAGCTTAAACCACTCCGCCAAAGCAACTTGTGTGTTTTTGTATTGTATATGCAAAAAATGGATTATTATCTTTTTAGAGATTTTTTCCAACAACTTACTTTGATACAATGTAATATTTGTTTTTAAGTACTTTTTCAACCTACTGAATCACAAAGACTCTCAAACTCATTATGTCCTATTTAGGAGAGCCACTACATGCCACTATAAAGTCCACAAGATCATTTACTGGTTAAAGAGTTAATGTACTTCAATAAAAAGTTTAAAACGAACTTCAATATTTTAAAATATTTACAAGATTTTATTTTTTATTTTTTGGAATTAACCAAAGAAAATTGCACTTTTCAAATAATTTAAAATTTACTTTTATCGTTGCTTGAGAGATTTGGACTACCGTTGGGAAAACGCATGTACTTAGCAGGCACACGCCCTAACCACTCGGCTAAAAAAACTTGTGTGTTCTTTTATGGTAGAAAAATCGAAACGGATCATTATTTTTTTTTTTAGTTTTTTTTTTCTACAAATTACTCTGTTTCAATGTAATATTTGTTTATAACTACTTACTCAACCTACTAAATCACAAAGAATCAATATTTCCCAAATGGGGCTCAATCCCATGACCTCCTATATAGGAGAACTACTTCATGCCGCTAAAAAGACCACAAGATCATTTACTGGTTAAAAAGTTCATATCCTACAATTAAAAATTTAAAACGAATTTCATTATTTCAAAATAGTTTTTGTATTAACCAAAGAAAATTGCAGTGTTTCAAATAATTAAAAAATTTACTTCTATCGTTTCCTGAGAGATTCAAACTCTCGCGGGGAAACCCCATGTACTTAGCAGGCACACGCCTTAACCACTCGGCCAAAGAAACATGTGTGTTATTTTATTGTATATGAAAAAAACGGATTACTATCTTTTTAAGAGATTTTTCCTACAACTTACTTTGATACAATGTAATATTTGTTTTTAAGTACTTTCTCAACCTACTGAATCACAAAGACTCTCAAACTCATGACGTCCTATTTAGGAGAGCCACTTCATGCCACTAAAAAGTCCACAATATCATTAACTGGTTAAAGAGTTAATGTACTTCAATCAAAAGTTTAAAACGAACTTCAATATTTTAAAATAGTTACAATATTTTTTTTTTTTTTTTTTTTGGAATTAACCAAAGAAAATTGCATTGTTTCAAATAATTTAAAATTTACTTTTATCGTTGCTTGAGAGATTTGGACTCTCGTTGGGAAAACGCATGTACTTAGCAGGCCACACGCCCTAACCACTCGGCTAAAAAACTTGTGTGTTCTTTTATGGTAGAAAAATCGAAACGGATTATTATTTTTATTTTAGTTTTTTTTCTACAAATTACTCTGTTACAATGTAATATTTGTTTTATAACTACTTCATCAACCTACTAAATCACAAAGAATCAATATTTCCCAAATGGGCTCAATCCCATGACCTCCTATATAGGAGAGCTACTTCATGCCGCTAAAAAGACCACAAGATCATTTACTGGTTAAAGAGTTCATATCCTACAATTAAAAGTTTAAAACGAATTTCATTATTTCAAAATAGTTTTTGTATGAACCAAAGAAAATTGCATTGTTTCAAATAATTAAAAATCTACTTCTATCGTTTCCTGAGAGATTTGAACTCTCGCGAGGTAACACCATGTACTAAACAGGCACACGCCTGAACCACTCGGCCAAACCAACTTGTGTGTTTTTGTATTGTATATGAAAAAAATGGATTATTATCTTTTTTAGTGATTTTTCCAACAACTTACTTTGATACAATGTAATATTTGTTTTTAAGTACTTTCTCAACCTACTGAATCACAAAGACTCTTAAACTCATGACGTCCTATTTAGGAGAGCCACTTCATGCCACTAAAAAACTCCACAAGATCATTTACTGGTTAAAGAGTTAATGTACTTCAATAAAAGTTTAAAACGAACCTCAATATTTTAAAATATTTACAAGATTTTATTTTTTTATTTTTTGGAATTAACCAAAGAAAATTGCATTGTTTCAAATAATTTAAAATTTACTTTTATTGTTGCTTGAGAGATTTGGACTCTCGTTGGGAAAACGCATGTACTTAGCTGGCACACGCCCTAACCACTCGGCTAAATCAACTTTTGTGTTCTTTTATAGTAGAAAAATCAAAACGGATCATTATTTTTTTTTCTATTTCCCAAATGGGGTTCAATCCCATGACCTCCTATATAGGAGAGCTACTTCATGCCCAAAAAACCCACAACATCATTTAATGGTTAAAGAGTTCATATCCTACAATTAAAAGTTTAAAACAAACATCAAAATAATTTTTGTATTAACCAATGGAAATTGCATTGTTTCAAATAATTAGATTTCTTAAAACCGAATTAGAAAATTAAATTTTGGGTTGTCACAGCAAGTCTCCTACAACTCACATTAATTATATATCTTTGTGTTCAAATAGTTGGATTCTTGATTCGGGGCAACGAACCACATAGTCTGCTCCCTGGATCATCTTGTAGACTATCGTGTGGCTTGTGGGACTGAGGTAAACTTACCTAATTGACAGTGCATTGCTATCACTCAAATTGGCAATATTGAGCTTAATAGTGGCATATGGCTAAAAGAGGCACTGCATATTCCTTCTTTTAAGTTTAATATAATTCAGTGAGCAAATTAGCTCAAGACATTGCTTATAAGTTGATTTTCATGCATGAGCAGTGTGTGATCCAGAAGGATGGCTGACAATTGGTTTAGCTAAGCAGGAACATGGGCTATATCTGGTGATTGATACACCAAGGCTGAAAACTAGAAGTTATGCAATGCAATGTACTAGTTCTGAAATTTGGCATCAAAGACTAGGCCATTTTCCAATAAATAAACTTCATTTGTTCAATAATATTGATGTTTCTGTTGCTAAACATGTTGCTTGTGATGTGTGCCATATTGCCAAACAGAAGCGTTCCCCTTCCATCAAGTACTACTATCTCGGATTCTTGTTTTGAGCTTATACACACAGATATTTGGGGGCCCTTTCGAGTATGCTCCTTGAAAGGGGAACGCTACTTTCTAACGTAGTAGATGATCATTCCAGATTCACCAGGCTGCATATGATGAAGAACAAGTCCGAAAAAAGACCCTTCATAAAGAAATTTGATAATTTTGTTCTTACTCAATTTGGACCATGATCGAAACCATCCGAAGTGATAATGGCAATGAGTTCAAGATGGATGATTTTTTTGCTGAGAAAGGTATTGTTCACCAGCTGGTCTTGTATCAACACGCCTCAACAGAATGCCATAGTTGAACGGAAGCATCAACACATCTTGAATGTTACCTAAGCTCTCATATTTCAAGCACATCTTCCCCTAGAATTCTGGGGACAGTGGTTATGCATGCGGTGTTCCTTACAAACCGAATTCCTTCACCAGTCATAAATTGCTCAAGTCCCTATCGAAGGTTGTATGGTAAAGACCCTAATATAAACAATTTGAGAGTCCTTGGATGTCTTTGCTACGCAACTACTCTACCACATGCAAGGCATAAGATGGCCCAAGAGGAAGGAAATGTGTGTTTATAGGCATGTCAGCAGATGTCAAAGGATATCTTCTGTATGACATGGATACAAAGACTATTTTTATCTGAGTTAATACCCAAATCGTGTTAGATATATTAAAATATAATATATTTAATATAATATATATTAAATATAATATAATATATCTATAATATATATTAAATATAATATATTTATATATTATATTTATATATTGAGAAGAGAGAGAGAGAGAGGAAAAATAACTCTTTGAAATGATGATTAATGAATGAACAATACTAACCTATTTATACTAAAGATAACCACTAATAAAGCTAAAGATTAGGAGTAATGCTCCATGTAAAGCTACAATTAAGGCCACAATCTATGTAGTGATACCATGCATAACCCACCTACTGCATCCATGCATTATTCATAACAAACTAATTTAATACTTGGTTTAACCATTACTAATAATAATAATAATAATAATAATAATAATATTATTATTATTATTATTATTATTATTATTATTATAATATTGCCTCCTTTAAACCAAGTTGGATATATTGGTCATCCCAATATCTCCTTCTTCAATTTAAGAAATGTCTCCGTCTTCAAGTTGGATATACTGACTTGTATTTCGTTCTGTAAAGCCACTTGACTCCAATTGACTTCTTTTCAGGAGGTAATTCTGTTAATTCCCGGGTACCATTCTTTTCAATGACACGAATCTCTTCACCCATCGCCTTAAGCCAATGAGTTTTTGTACCAGCCTCCTCAAAGGATAAAGGGTCACAATCTGCAAAAAGAGCAAATTGAACAATATCTTCATCCGACATATCATTATATTGACCCAAAACATAATCCTGCAAGTGAGCTAGTAAGTGGCGCTCGCGTTGTGATCGTCGAACTGACGACTCGGGCTGTGAAGGAGACTGGACATTATCTGGAATCGGTTGCCCTTCAACAATATTTTAAACAGCAGGAATAACAACTGAACTTTCATCTTTAGCTAACCAATCCCAAGCACCATATTAATCAAAAGTGACATCACGACTTAAAACAACCTTTTTAGTTTCAGGATTGTATAGTTTATAAGCCTTTGAAGCGTCACTATGACCAATGAATATGCATTTCTCACCTTTATCATCCAACTTCTTTCTCAATGGATCTGGCACATGTGCATATGCCAAACATCCAAAAACCTTGAGATATTTGATAGAGGGTTTTCTCCCACTCCAAGCTTCTTCGGGTGTCTTATCATGGACACTTTTAGTTGGACACCTATTCAACACATAGACAGCACAAGCAACAGCTTCTGCCCAAAAAGGCTTAGGCAGATCTAGGATTTCAACATGCACCTTACCATATCCATGATAGACCTATTCTTCCTCTCAGCCACTCCGTTTTGTTGTGGAGTGTATCTAGCTGTCATCTGATGTTGAATACCCTTCTTTTTCATAAAATCATCACAGGCAATATATTCTGTACCTCTATCAGTTCTCAAGATTTTAATCTCATAACCACTCTGCTTTTCAACAAAAGCCTTAAATTGTTTGAAAACATCACATGCTTCAGACTTTTGCTTCAGAAAGTAAACCCATGTTTTTCTACTGAAATCATCAACGAAAGTAATAAAGTACTTACAACCTCCATGTGAAGGAATCTCCAACGAACACAGGCCTGAGTGAACAATCTCCAACTGTTTTGTATCTCTCCTTGACTGCCCACGGGAAAGGAT